>NC_069365.1:92192934-92502500 GCF_021730395.1 Mercenaria mercenaria
CTCGCCTATTTCGTGCTAGGAAAGTTACACAAATTTAAGACCGCGCTATCATTTATCCCTTAAGTACCTTGATAGTTATCTGAAATTATTTCTTGTCCAAGATATATGTAAGTTTTACGCTCGTCTATTTCAGTTTTTGTCAAAACATCACAGCTTATTAGTAGAATCTTTAAAATAGATCTTGAAAATCATTTCAGATAATTTAAACTTTTATGTCTTTGTATTGCAGTTTTGAGTGTTATTCTTGACAGTTGGATTCCAGAATGCATTTATTTATTAACAGGGTCCTCCAAAATTGCTCACAATATTCTGATAAAGTTTGTGACTATGAGCAGCAAGGCCCTTCATGTTCAAGTGATTAGGGTCACCGACTTTGTATTACTTGCCCCTTGCATGTGTTGGTTAGAAACACCCCAGGAGGGGTATAGAATTCTTTCACATGAGGAAGTTATCCACCTGGCTTATAGAAGGTCATTAGTTCTACCCAGGTGTCCATCTCAATCTGACTAAAGTACTTGATCTTCTAAACGAAGATCTGAGAACGACCCATTCACATTCGTCTTCTGTATATTTTGGATTTCCAGTATTGCTATTTTTATTTTATCCAATCAGACGACTTGTTCGAATGTCAAAGAGTAAGAAAAATGTGCAGTCATTCCAGGGCTCGAACCCGGGACCCCTCGCTTACAAAGCAAGTGGCCTACCGACTGAGCTAACCGGCTATCTGATACAATATGACATAAAAATTGTAAATATCAAAAGTCAAGGCTACAGGTAGATTTGCAGGATGTTGTAAGTTAGGCTCTGATTGGCTAGCGAAAGGGTCGTCAGAACGAGGCAATGAATAGGTCGTTCTCAGATCCTATGCGTAGCGTAATAGGATATGTACTTTAGTCAGATTGGTGTCCATCTGTGTTTGAAATAATGCCTGCACTAATGGTCTTCCAACATCATTATTATTTGCTTGAAAGTTGACTTATATTTGAGTTGGTTTAAACCTAAATCTCAAGAAAAACCAACAGAACTAGAAGAACAAACTTCTTAATACAGTCATGCATTAATATAACTAAAATCAGTTTAAACAGGGCTTACAGAGACCTTGAAAAGTCTTTGAACTTAAGTATACATGTAACCAAATTTATGATAGACATGATTTTTGCAGGAAATAGATGAGGAAGCACTGTTAGCTGGTGTAGAAGATGAGGAGGAAGAAAATGAAGAGGAAAGATCATGGAGGCCTTGACCTTTAACATGTGGCCATCATTAGATATGACATTTGACCTTAGTTGGAGATTGTTTAAAACATTTGGTTGTTACTGAGCATTTGTGCTTTCTTGTTGCCAATATAGTGGTGTTAGGTTATAGGGGATGTTTTGTATGTCACAGTCTTAATTATGAATTAAGACAAAGAACATTCTTGATATTTGAGTTTCAAGTATTCATATTATTTTATTTGTAGCGTTGTGAATTAAAAGAGCAGTTTTCCATTGGTTAGCAATCTCAAAGACATGTTTATTTCACACAGATATTGTAAGGCTTTAATATGTTAGCATTGATCTGATTTAAATCTATCAAAGAATAAAAGTAGTCCGTTAAATACAGGTTATTCTTAGAAATTATTTTAAATCATCAGTTATTTCATTTTGCGGTGTTACATTGTCATATTCACAACACTTTTGTAATCTGTATACATATATGAATGGACATGTCTGGAATCTACATGAAGTATCATTTTTTGCATATCAGTTTGGAGCTTCCAATCTGTTCACTGGTGAAGACAGAATTAGTTTTACACGCTGGGATATTGGATGACTCGTTCTGCAAATGAAGTCAGAACATTCTTGAAACTTGAAACTAAGTTCATGAATAAATGCATAAAGTTGAAAGGTGATAAGATAGTGCTTAAAAATTATTTATTTATTTCTTTTAGTTGTTTTTATAAAAAACAGTATGCAAGAAAAAGAATGATCCCTAGTTCTAGGCTGGTGTAGGAATATCTACTCTTGGATCACAGTTCTGGCGGTAAAATTGCTTTTTCCTGCCTGAACAGTTACCCTCAAGCCAAGTATCCCTATCCCCACCTAGAACCTGTGAATGATTCTTACAATAAATTAATTCCAACATGTTCAACTATAACACAGAATTTGTACATGCTTTATTGTGTTTCTTACGTAAACTTGCATAAGGTCAGAATATTTAGGCTTGTAACTGTCGATATATTGTTACGTGTTTTTGATTGCATTTTCTGTCAAGGATTGTTATGTTCTAACTTGGGATATGTAGTTTTTTCTGTACACATTTTTAAAATATTGGTTAATGAAAATTGTAAATGCTACATGTTTATGCATACAGTAAAATTTGTAAACATTATCTGTCACAAAAAGTTCAGCCTTTTTATGAATTTATAGAATTTAAGGGTGATATCTAAAAATGCACATAGGAGAATTAAGGTATCTAATAACATACATGTAGTTCATTCAAGATAATTATTCAAAATTTTTAAGTAAATATTTGGGAAGATTTTTGTATTCTCGAGATAAAATTCTCTCTCAGACAAAAATCTAGTGTTGTTTCATTGTCACACTTGCCATTTTTGAGATGTATTTTCCTAATTGGGGTTTTGTGACAGAAAATGTAAGGACTTATTCTATTGTATCTTTTGAAATGTTCATGAAAGAGATGAAAAAAATATGAAAAGATGCTAGAGAAAAAAAATACTTCCATGAAAAAATGAGAAAGAATACAAAGAAAAAAAATATTCAATGAAAAAATTGTTTACAAAATGTGTATATAAAATGATGAAAAGATGTGGTTATGATGCCACCAAACAAAAGAATAAAATGAAAAAAAAAAAAACACTTCAGAGAGAAGTGCCACTCAGAATATTGTCAGTGGAGAAATCCACAAAATATTACAGCAGTTACTGGTGGAGCAGCTTCTATGTGGAGCAGTTGCACATATGAGATGGTGGAGTACTGGGAACTAATGGAAGCTTGAGTCAAAGGTCAGTATATACAAATCGGGGGGGGGAAAAAATTGGGAAACATGTGAACTTTGTGGACAATTAACCCAATGGTTGTGTTGGTAGTTTTAAAATCACCAAATTTTATGTTCTTGTCTTTGATAATGCATGGGAATATAGTGTTCTTCTCTCTGAGTTGACTGTATGTTGTGATGTTGCGTGCAAGACCAAGACCCATAGTTCAAAGGTCAAGGTCATGCTTTAAAGTCAGATTATACTTACTATTTGTCTGATCTAAGACTTTTGCACACAAGGATGAATATTCAAGTAACTTCAAAAAAATATTTACCATAACCAGACTATATGTGGTAAGCAAGAAGCAGTTCTATAGTGTAAACTGTAAAGGTTGACATTCACAATGACTGGATAAGGTGTTGTATCCAAGACTCAAATCCCCGTCAGAAAGCATGGGTTAAATATTTTTAAGTAATATTTATTTCTTGTCCAGTCTTTGGTAGCTCCACATGAACACTCAGTATTACGAGATGACAAGTCCTTTGCAAGACGTAGTTCAATAGTCATTGTTACACTTAGAGTTCAGTTGAAATGCTCTACTGCTATTTCTTGGAGGGCATACACTTGTTCTTGTGTCAGAGTAGTGTGTAACTGTGGTCTTCTGGAAACTCCTACAAATCTGTAGTCTGTTTTTGCACTGTTACTGTTAACAAGATACGCTGATGTTAAGCACAAACTATGGCCTGGCAAGTTTTAGGAGTCGTGTAATAAGATAAATAGATATGCCAGCATTTGTCACCTGCCTCTGAATCTTGTGGGGATGTGTCACTTTCTTGTGGAGAATAAGTCTATTTTAATTTAACAAAGAATCTAGCAAAACTGATTATCATAAATTACTGTTGAAAAATGGTACACAAAACTTTATACCCAGTTCTGACAATTTTCTATGTATTTAAATACGACATAACACAACAGAACTTTTGACATATTTATTTAAGATTTAAACACAAACAGGTAAAACCAGCAGTATTTATTGTTGCCTTCTGACAAATGACTAGACAGTATCATTTTCCTAGTTAATCTCAGAAGAAATATTGATAATAATTACAAACATTTAATACACGATTGCAATAAGTAGGTACTAATACAGTTATTCCAGCCCGCGCATTATTATACCATTATTTGACATGTCCATAATGAATGTAAATTACAGAACTCTCAAAGATTTTACTTTTATTGCATGGTCTAAAATAGCCTTTTGTTTGTAATAACATGTAACTTCTAATGCACCACCACAATGCCAAGTACATGTTTCTAGGTATGTGAGATTACACTCAAAACCTGTATTAAGTAGCCAGCCAGGGGAGGGACACAATATAGCTATTTTAGATAGGTGGCTGCGTAAGTTAAGACAAGTTAAAATAAGAACAAAATGCGAACTTGGGAAATTAGTTGACGGACTGCTTACAGCAAAAGGCTACTTAATAAAGGTGGTGGCTAAAGTAAGTTCAACTGTAATTTATTGGCATGTATTTTAACTAAAAAAATTTCAAAGTGATCACATAACAAATTTTACAATAATACATCTTTTCACAATGGCCATGTCATAGGTCCTCTATTTATTGTATTGGACCTCAACCTGCAGCCTCCTGTAAATATGACAGATCTTTGATCTATCACTGGGCCATTATGAAAACACTTGTACATTAAAATAATAATACTTACCAAAATAATTATGCAGCAATGACATAATTAACATATTTAATTTGAATCCATAACAAAATATTTCATTTTTGATTATTTGTACTGGATTCAAACATTCTTAATACTGACGTTATCATGCTGTTATAAGGCAAAAAAAACAACTTTTAAAGGTTTTGACATGATTACATAGTTTAACTTTGAAGCAAAAATGCCTCATTTTTGATGTCCAACAATTTTTTTAAAAGTTCAATATAAGTCAAGATATAGAGAATCCATCATTGGTCTTCGGTTAAGATCAGAAAATCCCAACCCTCGGGCGCACCGCTCAAGTCTTAAACGAGGCTGAGCCGAGTTTAAGACTTGAGCGGTGCGCCCGAGGGTTGGGATTTCCGATCTTCACCGAACACCAATGATGGATTCTATTTCTCACTTAACACAACAGAAACAATAAAAACAAGCATAAAAATATGAAACTACTTAAAACGCGGGAAATTGGCATCCGTAAGCAGAAGTGACGTCGTGATATTTCAGTGACGCACAGTAACAAAGTTCCGCTTTAGTTTTATCGTTTATAACGTAACGGTACGTTCTTATCATAAAGTAATGAATTTTGAATCGAGAAATACACTATAAGGAACGGAGAGAAAAGATAAAGGTACCTGATTTTTAATTATTTTACATAAATAATATGTATATTCAGCGCATGAAGGAGTCCTTCACAGGAGTGTGGGATAACCCACGTGAGATAAGATTTTCCAGCACTTCTAAAAATAGAGATTTTTCTGTCCGATAAGTGAGAAAATACAAGATGCTTAGCTAAATTTGATTCAGTAAAATCAACCCTAATGCTTTGTTAAGAATTTAGGCTAATTTTTCATTATTATGTACAAACGAAGTGGTGAAAAAAGAGGAACTTTTCTGTTCAACCTAAAAATTTAAACATGTATATGTACCCTTTTTAATTTTGGTCTAAAGTTATAAAATGGAATTTAGATGACCAATGAAATGATTGTATATGTAGACTGGTCTCAAGATCTCCCTGACAATATACATTTTAAACCTGACTGACATTCCTGAAATGTTCTATTTACTGCCCTAAAAACACTCCTCCATTACAGCCCCTAAATATTGAATTCCTCTGATTCATGTTGCATTAGAGGTGCCCCAATGTAATAAATAAATTTACAAATGGAAGTATTTCTTAACAAAGCTATATCACTAATACATGGGTCAAGCGGTTTAAAGATTTTCATAAAACAAAAATTATCTACAGTTTAACAATTTTTACAATTCTACATTTCATTTTCTGTTGTTATCTCTGCCAAATATTTGTAAGTAGTAATCAAAACTGGATACAATGTAAAATTATTACAGTAACTAATGAAACTTAAACAAAAATAAAATCTGACATAAATTAATCGAGAATTAACAGCTACAAGAATGAAACCCTAAAATCAAGTCACATCATCATTAAATCCCGAACTGCAGTACATTAAGAGTGTATGGTACTGATGTAATTCATGTAAGTATATACCCATATTTCAACTTTTAAATTGAAATGAAACATCCATCAATATTTTCAAAATTAACATGTAAATTTCATATAAGATGTGAAATGTCACAAATGAAATCACATTAATGGATGCTGTGGCATTAAAAAGTAAGTAAATTGGTGATAGCTTTTTCATTTTGCTTAACCAAACAAACAAAACAAGAGGGTCATAATGACCCTGGATTGCTCACCTGAGTAATATGAGCTACATGTATCAAATGTCAAACTGATGCTAAAATATTAAGAAAGTAGGTCAGTAGGTCACATTCATGGTCAGTTTTAAGATCAGTGTGCAAAACTGTCACCAAAATTTCAAGGCTGTATCTTAAAAAACAAGAAAGTAGGTTTGGGCGGTAGTCAAAATAATTCGACGTTCAGATTGTCTTATATTTGTGACGGGCCAGCTAAACGTCAAAACTTTGAAGGACTAAAAAAATGGAAGATAAATCACAGTACACAGTCATGTAAAGTAATTGGTTTTATCGCTTACGCATATTGCGTGTAGACACGGTAAACGTTAATCATGTACATTACATACATAGGTTTAAATCACCAGAAAAATCAAAATTTTGGATATTATTTGATAATTTTTACATAAATCAATGAGGAATTGAATCCCCTTTCGATACATGTAAGTTTTATTTGAATTTATGGCCATTTTGTGAAATAATCGGCATTTAAACCTATAGCATGTAAAGTGTCGGCAGCGATGAAAATTTCATCGGAAACTGCTTCAACTATTTTGGTCTTTAAAGTGTTTGACGTGATTGGGGATATTGCCCATATGAAAAAATAATCTCAAAATTTCCTAGGATCGCGTCAAATTAGTTGGACTAGTCGGGGCGGGGCTTCTTTTCATCCCAGGCGCATAATTCAAACAATCTTGTTAGAAATCAACTAGGCAATGACACATACCAAATATCAAAGGCCTAGACCTTGAACTTTCAGACAAGAAGATTATTTAATTTTTTTCCTATATAAGTCTATGTAAAACTTTTCAACTGAGGGGCATAATTTGAATAATCTTGGTATAGTGGACCACTAGGCAATGCAACATACCAAATATCAAAAGCCTAGGCCTTCCAGTTTCAGACAAGAAGATTTTTAAAGTTTTTCCTATATAAGTATATGTAAAACTATGGACCCCCAGAGAAGGGCCTCTTTTCACCCCAGGGTAATAATTTGAACAATCTTGGTAGAGGACCATAAGGCAATGCTACATACAAAACATCAAAGGCCTAGGTCTTGTGGTTTAAGACAAGAAGATTTTTAAAGTTTTTTCCTATACAAGTCTATTTAAACCATGTGACCCGGGCCTGGCGGGGAAATATTTGACCCTAGGGAAACAAATTGAACAAACTTGGTAAAGGACCAATAGATGATGCTACATACCAAATATCAAAGCCCTAGGCCCTGTGGTTTTGGACAAGAAGTTTTTTCTATATAAGTCTATGTAAACCATATGACCCCTAGGGCAGGGCCATATCTGACCGTAGGGGGATAATTTGAACTAACTTGGTAGAGGACCATTAGATGATGCCACATACCAAATATCAAAGCCCTAGCTACTGTGGTTTTGGACAAGAAGATTTTCAAAGTTTTTCCCTATACAAGTCTATATAAACCATGTGACCCCCCATGGGGGCCATATTTACCCCTAGGGGGATAATTTGTACAATCTCAGTAGAAGACCACTAGATGATGTTACATAAAAAATATCAAAGCCCTCTGCCCTGTGGTTTTGGACAAGAAGATTTTCAAAGTTTTTCCTATATAAGTCTATGTAAACCATATGAACCCATATTTGACCCTAGGGGGATAATTTGAACTAACTTGGTAGAGGAACATTAGATGATGCCACATACCAAATATCAAAGCGCTAGCTACTGTGGTTTTGGACAAGAAGATTTTTGGCAACCAGAGTTCTGCATGGATTTCAATTCTTTGGGCAATTTTGATAGGGGGGCACCCAAGGATCATTTCTGTGAAGTTTAGTGTAAATCTGCCCAGTGGTTTTGAAGAAGAAGATTTTTGAAATTTACAATATAGCCATATAGGGAAAATAAGCCCCTCCCCCTGGTGGCCATGTTTTTTACCGAAACAGAATGGCTTAGGCAATTTTGGTAGACGGTCACCTAGAGATCATTTCTACAAAATATTTTTTAAATCCGGCTAACAGTTTCTGAAAAGAAGATTTTTAAATGGCAACCAGAGTTCTGCATGGAATAAAATTCTTTGGGCAATTTTGAAATGGTGCCACCCAAGGATCATTCCTGTGAAGTTTGGTGTAAATCTGCCCAGTGGTTAGAAGATTTTTTTTTTACAAATTGTTGACGCACGACGGACATCAAGCGGTCACAAAAGCTCACCTTGTCACTATGCGACAGGTGAGCTAAAAAGGTATCATTTTATGAATTAAATAAATCAATAGAAAAATATGCCAATATTCGACAGAGATGACAACACACACCGAAACTTCTGTTCTAGGTTTTTCATTTGGTCACCTATTATCTTTTATATAATTACTCAGCTTACGACAGAACAACAGAGCAAAATCTTCTCTCTTATCAAAGGTGAAACGAAAACAGCTTCACAAAACTTAACAAAATGAAAACATATTAAAAATTTCTATACATATCAGAAGTAAAACAAGCAGGCCCTGAATTGCTCACCTGAGCAAGTTCATACGATTACCAATGATAACCAAATATCTAATTAAGCCTACATTTCATACATTTTAACCATGTTTAATGTAAATTATGTAGATAATTATTTAAGTTTTCATTGATTAGACTTACCGACTTCGTTATTTGCCCAAGTGACCTAGTTATTTATATTATCCTAAATTTTAAACAGTCTAACTTCCTGACCAAGTCTCTTGAGGATCAGGTAGAAAATACGGCCTATAGATAGTTAACAAGGTCTTTCTATGACTCAGTAACTCACTTTTGAACTTGACCTATATTTCATACAGACAAAAGTTCTGACACACATTTATGAAGATTGATTCTAAAAATGTGACCTCTAGATTGTGAATAATGTTTCTCAATGATCTCCCATTTGACATAGTTTTTGATCTCAGGTAGCCCACTTTTGTTCTTGATCTGAATTTCAAAGAAACAAACATTCAGACAAAATTTCATGAGTATCCCTAACAAATTGTGGCCCCTTAAGTGTTAACAAGGTTTCTCAATGATCTGACCAAGTTTCTGATCTCATATAACCCAGTTTTTAACCTGTCCTACACTTCATACAGATAAGTAAATGATCAAATATAAAATGTGGCCTATAGAGTTTTATCAAGGTTTTCCAATTTAAAGTGGTGTTCCAAGATGACCCAATAATTAAACTGGTGAGATTTAAGTGAGGGTAACATTCTGACCAAGGTTAATTAAGATTGGGCCAAATTTTGACAGTCTAATTGTTGATGTTGGCAATGACAAAGGACACAGGACGATCACAATTGCTCACCTGGAGCACTTTGTGCGCATGGTGAGCTTACTAGAAAATCTCAAATGATTGTCAATAAACCCTTTATCAACCACAACAAGTATTTTCACTTGGGGACTATAGCACAGTTTATGGAAATTAAACAAACACAGCTGGTTGGAACTACAGTTTGAATCACGCTGTTGCGTGGCTTTAACTATTGTTACCAAGGGATACGTTTTTCTAACGTTTTCACTTCACATAAATGTGCTATGTATGTAGACTTAACCATAGTCCCAAGTGAAAAAGTTCAATGTAGACTGTATCACAGCTTCAGACTGTGCCTTATAAATGTAGATTGCATTACATTAGAAAATTCACTTCACATTTCCTCAACCAGAAAGAATTTGTTCCACCAGCAGAAATTTTATAAAATTAATACGGAAACGCTGTTCTATGACCGCTGTGTCAAACTTGGACTGGTCCTTTACTTTCTTGAACTTTTCCTACACTGACTGCCCTTCAGTTTCAGACTGCAAAGCTAAATGTTCGCCGCCTGAAAATGTAAATAAATCACATGTACAACATCACTCAAAACCTTTCAAACAAAAGAACAAAAATGATTAGAAAATTATGAATCAGATCCAGCATTGGTTCTATTTACTGTGAAATCACTATTAGTTGTAGGATACAATTTTCTGTTGACATCATAGTTATGCTTGCTTGAAAAAAATCAATCTCAAAAAAAAAATAGGTGAAATTCCTATCTATTAAAAAAATTTTTTTTTTCAAATTTAAAGTCCATAAATTTCTTTGCAAATGAAACAGCCACAGTAAAATGTTATTTCAGTGAAATTTAAATAAAATAATTTCACACTTAACCCTTAGCCTGCTGGCGGCAAGTGATTCTGCCTTTGCGACCAGTGCAGACCAAGATCAGCCTGCACATCCGTGCAGTCTGATCATGGTCTGCACTGTTCGCTATTCAGTCAGTAGTTTTTTAGTAAACACCCCTTCAAATGATAAATGGTACTGCCCAAATTGGAAGATGGACCAGTCCATAATAGAAATTTAGCATGGTAAGGGTTAAAGATTATATTCTCATCTTACCTCAACACTGGTAAAACCATATTAAAAAAGAAATACATTGCACATTTACAACTTTGTCTTTCATTGTCTACATTTCAAGATTAACTAAGATGAAAGTGAAATACAACTGCATTTTTTGAAATTTAATTATCCAACTGTGTTTCTACAGACTTCTACAACACTGTATTACTGGTATTTGAAATTATATTTTTCATACTGATGGCAAGACATGGATATAGAAGAGGAATAACATGGAAAATGTGTTATGCTATAGAAAGAAGGGAGCATATGTAAAAGGCAAAAGGCATGTAGTGTTCGGACAAAGCCTGGTAGAAAAGGATAACAACAAAGGTTACGAGTTAGATGGCAAAAATAAAACTGAGAAGAGATTGCAATTTGTCAGGCAGACAAAATTTACCATAATATATCAAGAAACACTAACTATACTTTTCCTACAAAATGCCTACATCAAAGGGAACTTCACTGCGGGGAACCCATGTGACCAGAAGGTAAGGTACGGCGCTTGATTTGTAATTAAAACGGCTCGCTTCAGGTCACATTTTTGGTCGTTACTTTGTTAATACTCAATGGAATTTCATGATATAAAGACAAACGCTTTCCTCTTTAAAAGACAAACACTCGATGCTGGTAAGAAGCCAGATTAATTTGGTAATTTTTGCAAAAAGTGCAATGGCGTATTCTGGGAGGTCACAAAATGTTGTGCTATGGCATGGTGCATTTCACTTAAAAATAATCTAAATGATTTGTAAATCATCTTCAGGCTACAATTCATCAGTATCAGTAGAAATTTTTCAGGATAATATCGGTGATTCTCGCCGTGATTTGCTGAAAACAAAAGCGCTATGGTCTGGAGCACTTCTGGAATATGCTCTGGCGCGGTGTAATGTTTCAACACTTCCAGCTTTTTCGGGGAAATTCTGCTTTTCTGAAAATCTAAACACACCAAGTGATTTTTATATGAAGAAATTTGGAGTTTGGACACATCCGTACTTGTCGTTTTTCCACCTATAAAGAGAAACAATAGGTTATGTCACCATGCTCGTTTAAAGGTATAGAGAAGATAAATGAATTGACCAATTATGGTAGAATTTGGTATTCAAATAACAGAATCAAGAACATAAGATAACTATGATTTAAATTTCATGATAAATTAAATTTACTGACAAATTTTCTTAATTTTTTACTCCTGCAAATATGATATTACATAACTAATGCATTTTCGTTTTTAAAATTCAAAATTTGCATTAAATACTTCTTTTTTTATTGCTGAGAAGATTCCTCCTGTATCGTACTAAAAATGTACAAAAGTAAACATTTTTATCATAACTTACAGACAACTTTTTTTCTTTTTACTGTATTAGTGACTTACATCAAACATAACAGAACCAAAACATAAAAATCATCGGTATCCATGCATTTTCTTTGTTATTCAAATAAAATACTTGGATTATTTAGAACGATTTTCACCACACCTCATTTATAATTTTAAAGGTGCTTGCTTTATAAGCCTTCTAAGTTTTAAGAACTTCAACAGTTATTTCGATGATACCCTTAGCTATATTACTCTTCCTGTTTCCAGTAATTTAAGACACCTGACTATCAAACAGCTGACTACTGTTCTTGAAACATCGATAAAGGACTGAAGTGCCCACTAAACTGTCGAAAGCTTAATTTGCAGAAAAGTTTATTCTAATTAGCAAAATTCATGTCAATTTTGTTCCTTTTGTTCTGTAAACCATTCCACCTCATAATATCTGAAGAAGGCAGAAATGCTTTATTGTCCAGAGCAAATATTTCCGTGTTCTTCCTAACTGTTAGAAATTCAAGATAACTCAATCTAAGTCATTTTCCTTCAACTGACTGGGAGTGTTGTTGTTTTTTTTTTGTAATAAATTATAAATTCTGTGGACCATTTCATTTTCATAGCTAATATCAAGAAATATACAGATGTCATAGTTTTTCGAGATATCATTAAAGTTGTTGTTTTTCTCCCCAGAAGAAACACTGAAAAGAAATTCCCTTCTATTTCGAAATGATTTATCTGTTGAACATGTGAACATGATAAATGTTTGTTCGAACAGGAAGGCACTAGAATATCACATAATTCCTTTTTCTACAAGCTAGGTTCACATTGTGTCCAATTTACATGACTTACAGATGGTGATTCATGCTCTCTTGAGTTGAGTTTCAATACATTTTTGAGCACTTTTTAATGACATCTATTGTAAATCTGAAGAATATTTTAAAGTGTGACCGTTAAACTTTCTGTTACAGGTGTTTTGGCGGTCTTAAAATTTCATAGTGTATATAATTGGCAATAAGTTTTGTTTATTATGTTTTGATTCATCTGTTGGCGGCATCATAGGAATTGAAATTTTGACGACCTTCAGTACCTCACCGTAATATAAACCTGAAAATGAAAACAACAGACATAATACTTGTTATATATCATCAAGTCGCATGACTCTGAAAACTAATAATGACATGTAGTAGGTAAAAACTAGACAGATCTTCAAAGAAGGTGAAGTGTAGAAAAATTGCTCTGCACCAGAGCATCTTCCAGAAGTGCTCTGGACCATAGTGCTTTTGTTTTCAGCAAGTCATTGCGAGAAGCACTGATGGTTACCCGTAAGAAAATCGCTCATGAGTCTAAAATTGATAGGTACTGCTTAGAAAGTAGCAAATTGTAGCCTGGAGATCATTTGCAAATCATTTAGACCATTTTTAAGTGAAACTGCTCCATGCCTTAGCACAACATTTTGTGACAAACAAAATACGCCATTGCACTTTTTGCAGAAAGTACCAAATTAATCTGGCTTCTTACCAGCATTGAGTGTTTGTCTTTTAAAGAGGAAGGTGTCTTTATTTCATGAAATTCCATCGAGTATTAACAAAGTAACGACCAAAAATTTTAACTGAAGTGAGCCGTTGTGTTTACAAATCGGACTTCATGCCTTACCTTCTGGTCACGTGGGTTCCCCACAGTGAACTTGGAATAACTTAAGTACTATAAAAAGTCTACTTTCTCCAAATGGAATAATCACAACTCAAAACTTCCTTTAGCCCTTCTGTCCTACTGACTGACCAACTGTCAATGATTTTTCTGACCGCTAGGATATTTCCCGGGCACATCAAAGGCAAGTTTTGAATTGTAGTATTAAGAAACATGATTCCATATGGATTTGACCAACTTGGAGAATAGTTTAGAAGAATTGGTCTAATCCACCTATAGACTTTTACCTGTAACTAAACATCTTAAAGGAGAAGAAACATACAGTGATACTGCAACTATCTATTAGTAGTACTCTAACATTTAACATGTTTTCCCCATTGAAAAAAAATAGTTAAATCCTTCTGTTTAGATTTAGATAATCAGAACAACACTTGGCTGAAACAAAATTTATAGTTTAGTCTCTTGGCCACTGGAAATTTTCCAATATGACACACAGACTTGTGGTTCTTAGCTATTATACTTGAAAATAAGTGCCCAAATACTAGAGAAAATATCAAGACCCATGTGTTAGTAATCCAAATATCCCAAAGACAGAGCCATACAAAATTGCTCACTAAGTATTAAGAACGCCTTTTAAATCTTTTTATAGAGCCATTGTTTGAACATTTCCTTGAAATTAATTTTCCCCAATCATGCCTTTGTTTAAAGGTATTCATGACAATAATTTTCCCTCGTCGAAATAATTTTCCACAATCATGCTCAGAAATGTTACCATTGGTACAACCTCAAATTGCAGTACCTCCCTTTAATTTGTTATGTTTGAGGGGAGTATATACATCCAGTCCATAATTCATACATAGTTCATACATGTTATTTATTTTTAAAGGAAATACATGTTAGACTTATTCACCCGATTTCTATTACAGAATAAGTTTACAGACATTGTGTGAAAAGAATTTCTGTAGTTGGGACAATTCAAAGGTTGATCTAAAATACTATTTTCTATACATAAAGTAAAATTTTGCATGAACAAAGAAGTGTTTCATCAAACTTTAACTTTGTTCCAAACAGATAAAATTCTTCACAATGACTTCAACAGAATTCTGCAGATTTTACCTTCCATGATATCATCACTGATATATATAAAGAATATTCTCAGTTATCAACAAACAAAAGAGTGTGTTTAGTGAATACATCAATTTTTACGGTTTAAATTCCAACTATTTCCTGACTGAAAACTCACAGTAGTTTTAATCAGATTAAACAGTTACTTGGTTGCTTAAACTGTAGAACATTGCCACAAATAAAACCATACACAACATTAAAAATAAATTTTTAAAAAAAGACTATTTTAATACATGTATTATAAATTAAAAATGCAGTTTTTATCTAGATAAAGTAATGAAATACACAAATATTTACAGAAATCTGTGAATATAATTATTAAGCACATGCATTTAACATTGCCATTTTACGGTATCTTATATGCACACTGCTGCTTATATCAATTAGCATTTTTTTTTTTTAAACTTGCATGTACTGATACTGTATAATCATTTTATTTCATGAGTTTTGATTCAAATGACTATTTATTGGGGATATCAATTTGTGGATTCCATATTTTGAAGATAAGATGACTAGGAATTTTACTTCATTGTTAGGCTTAATTTGTAGACTGACTCAACCACGGAATCCATGAAAATTAGCCCCCACTCCAATGAAAATTAATTATTTCAAAGTACTTGTGGTTGCTTTTTGGCCTTGAAAGATGAATAAAATAATGCAAAGAACCGTTCTACAAAATGTACATTATAATTATTTTCTAGTGCTTGTTAGTGAAAGTAAAAACAAAATTCACAAAAAAACTAGCAACAGAGATAAGAAATTATGCAAGCTTGTATTTGTATGAAAGCATACATATACAAATTGCACATGATCAACTTTGTCAAGGATTAACAAATTAAGATATTTTGAGTTGCTATGGGTAACAGCTCATTGACAGTGCAATAAAATATTATGATAACACGTTTTTTAATGTTGTAACATTTACAGACATGAATATTGAGATAAATGATCAAATGAGATGACCAGATGGAAATTTTGACGTACATTCAAATATTCATTATAAATCTGATAGAAAATAGTTTGAATATCTTTATCATACTTTTTACATGAGTAAATAAAGTGTTTATGTGTTTAGATAATTAAACATGGGGTAAATCTGGTTACAAACAAATGCTTATGGAGTTAGACAAACAATAATTAACACTGCAAGGAAAATTACTGGTAGTAAATGACAAACATGCTAGCACACAAACACACCTTTATACCTGCTCCACGTCACTAGGAAAAACATTTAAAGCAAATATAAGTTATCATACATTTGTCCATTTACACCATGTATAACTAATTTTACAAGTACATGTATTTGAATTAAAATGTTTATAAAGAAGTACTTGATTCTGGTATGATATTTTTTGTTGGGTTTGACGTCACACCTGTGCAATTATAGGTCATAAATATGGTGACTTTCCACCATTTTGTGGTAAAGGAAGACCCGAGCTAGAAATCTAGATGAAGTTATCAAACAATATTGCATAAGATTTTTCTAGTTCAATCCATCACGCAATTTATTTTGTCTGTGAATCCAGTACACTTCTTTAAACAACTGCATTTTGCCATTAACCCTATCAACTAGACTGTGATTCTGTCAGATAACCTAATGTAAAAGATGATAAGTTTTCCTTCTTGTTTTCAACAACAATTCTGAATATTTCCACGGTCTGACAGAAATTTAATTAACAAATCAAAATGAATGTTTGTATATTACAGAAAAGCTTACCCAGTTCTCTGTCCACCAAGCATCCATCCTCTAATGTAAGGTACAAGAAGCCCGCCAAGGAGTATTTGTGTCGGATGGTACACAAGTAATGGTATAGTGATTAATGAAAGACTCGGTGAGTCCGCAAATATGATTTTTATTATTGGAATTCCTGCAAATAAGAAAGACACAGACACTGCTTTAAAAAATAAAAGAAGACACTGGTGTTTTCAGTACCTGTTTCTGTTTAATAGCATATTAATATGATTCATTTATTTTTTAATTAATTGATTTATGACCTAAGGTACCATCGTAAATATACGCAAGATTTCATATTCTTGTATGCTACTTCTGCAGTTTATATAGTTTACATGGTAACACTGCCTTAGTAGCAGTAGGAAAGCCAGTCACAAACAAAGAAAACATAATCAAATCTGATTACTGTATACAGATTTGAAATCGATATTAAATTATGCCCCCGAAGGTGGGCATATTAAAATCGCATCGTCTGTGCCTCGGTCCCTCTGTGTGTCTGTCCATGCGTGGGTGCATCGATGTAAATTCTTGTTCAGGCTGTAACTATTCCATCCGTAAAGGGATTTACACTGACGCACTCACGGATGCATGCACGTCCGGACTCACAGACGGACAGTGCGATTTTAATATGCCCACCTTTAGGGGCATAAAATTGGTTGGTACACTGTTTGTTAATTTTGCATATTTTCGTTAGACAATAAAAAGCTATACATACCTAGAGTAAGTGATTTATGTGTACAACAAAACATCAATGCTACTGTATCACTCCGTGAGAAAGGTAACAATCTAGTACTGCTTACAGTAAACACACTGTACAGTAGACACACCTGTATACTGATTACTGAAAGATAAAACAGTGTTATCAAATCAGTATAAGAAATGAAACATATTGTTACAGAAAATATGACGATAATGTCAATTCCAATTTAGCATCTTAAGTATTTAAGGTCTTAAGTCGATATAAAATGTCCCACCAAGTATATTAAGCCTTATTTCAGAATATAACAAAAATATTAAATGAAAATGTATATTTTCTACATGTTAAAGAAATTACTAAAAGGCACTATTTCTCTATCTAAAATATACTGTAATAAGAAATCTAACACATTTTCTAATTTTTCCTTGACAATTTTCTTGTAAATTCCATCAAGCTTAAAAAGGATTTATCAAATAATATTAATGAAGAAATGCCTGTGATGATTAGCATGAATTACGATGATTCTATTGTGGTATTAGATATTTTCATGTACAAAGATGAGACTATAATAAACTATGAGTTGAGTTGAGTTGAGTTGTAATCCCAATGTTGTGAAACTAAGAAACTGTCTAATTATGTAAGCTTTAATCTTTTCATAACTCATAATTTTCCCTAAGAAGTACTTAGAACACAAGTTTTCATGAAGACATATTTTGTGAAATATTTAAAAATGCTGAATCAGCAAAACTTTATTCTTTGCAAATATTTCTGAATCTACAGTAATACATGCACTAATGTTCTTGCTCCTGTTTCACTAAGTTCATACGCTTCATTCTAAGTTCTCCCCTAAGTATGGAATTTTAAATCACAATTATTTCACAGGTTATAACCGGTTTTATTTTAAAACAGTGTCATTAATTTTATTTCATGACAGATCTAACATATTTTTCTTTGGCTCAGATTGTAAGAATAGCTGAACAGTTCAAATGAAGCTCTTCAAATGATCTTTGTGAAACAGTTTACTCCTAAGTTCTAACTTTGTCCTACATAGGCTGCGTGAAACAGGACCATATAAATTCTAATTGTGTACATCTGAACTTACTTAAAACGACTGTCATGAAGAAACTTGCTGGATCCACATTTACATCTTTATGAGAAAATGTATCACAGAATGTTGCATAAATAATAAGTAACAATACCCCACTGAAAGAAAAAACAAAATGTACTTGACTGTGTAAATAATTGAAATATTTGTATAAAATATATTTGAAATACATGTATGTTAAATTGTGAAAATCAATCTTTCAACCAAAAACATTCTGCCATTCTTAAAGTTTTTTTTTAAATGGGCCTCTGTGGCAGAGTGGTTAAGACTCTTGATTCAAACTGCACCCTTAAAGTTCTTTAGAATGACATAATTTATAATATCAGTGGCATTGTCTTTTCTTTAACCTTTAGCCTGCTGGAGGCAAGTGATTCTGCTATGCGACCAGAGCAGACCAAGACCAGCTTGCACATCTGTGCAGGCTGAACTTCCAAAAAGTTGAAATATACAACATGAATTATATAATATCCTTTTCTTACAAGGACCATTTAGGTACACCTACCATACTTCAACAACTCGGATAAGTCTATAAAGGAACAGAGTATAAATGATATATCTACCTGCCAATCTGACCCCATGGAACGTTTTTAAGGTTGACAGTGTTGGTCAACATGTGTCTGACCCACTGACCAATGACCAGCGGTAAAACTACTGTTGCTGTAAGCTGCAGGAAGATGGACGCTACTGGTACAGCTGCCTTAGATCCTACCTGAAACATGTCATCACGTTTTAGAAACTCTTTACTGTAATATCGGACCAAAATTTTGCCATTTTTAAAAATTAGTCTTAAAACACAAGTCTTTATCTTTGCTTAATCCAAAAATGTTTCCCATAAATGTAACTAAAATCTGAGATTAGCAAAAAAAAAATGTAAAATAGTGAAAATTTGTATGAACATACATTATATACAATTTAATCGGCTCAACATCCAGAATGTGTATAGGTTCTAAATGACTGCCCCTTTAACCAGCTGAAGTACTACTATAAAGTAAAACTTACTAAAGCTAAAATAAGTGTTGGGGTGACTGTTATACCCTGTAATTTAAAATAAAACATGTATACTAAATAACAAAATATTTATAAATAATGTTCTAATAATGAAACAAAGATCCTAATAAAGCTTCATAACTTATGACTACATTTGACAATTCAAAATGAACAAAATATTGATGATTTGTCAGTATTTCAGCAATTCACAGTGAGTGAACGAAGACCATTATTTTCATTTTCCAAAAGTGATATGAATGTATTAAGTTATAACATCTTTAAGTCTATCATTTCTTGTTTTTAAAACAATGTCAGCAACATGTATCTGTACAAGTTAACAGGTAACAAATTTAATTAGAATCAAAGATTACATCTAATCATGCTTTTTTTTTAATTGTCTGATGTTTAATAGCCTCAAGGTGAATATGTACCTTTAAACAATTATGAAGATCTTCTATACCCTAATGCAATAGATGTCAATAATACAGAACCACATCTAACAAAATACTAGTGCTTACATGTATTGTGTAAGCAATGCAATAAATTTATACTCACAAGAAAACTTCCAAATGCAGAATTAAATATTGCAGCAGCCTGCAAAACAAAAATGATAGCCTAACAGCCACTTGTGTTAAACAGAGCCTTGCCTATAGCAGCCAGTCAGCTAACTTCCCAGATTAAGTTACTGTTCTAATTTCAACTTGTTTTAAGCAGCCATCTGTTTTAAGCAGCCAGACTATGCCACCCTCTTTGCTGGCTGCTTAATACAGGTTTCACTGAAATACTGAAAATTCTGACAATGGATCGGACTGTTTTCTTGAACTTAATATGTTCCTACTTCTTAGCAACATTTTTATATTCAACATGATATATCTATTAAATTGTTAATCATTTTTTTCAGTATTTTGGGAAGATGATCCAAACCCTTGTCATTTGGGAATTTTCATAGCCATTCGGACAATTGGGAATACGATCATATGAAATAACAGTTATAAAATCAGTAAAAAAAACCTTGAAATCTGAAAGAATAACTTAACAAAATAATAGACTGAACATCTGTTTCTGAAAGACTGGGAAATAAATAATTCGCTCCTTTTTTTTTGTATAAATCTTCATTAAACAATTTTAATAGCAATATATGTATAAACATTTAAAGGAGTGCTGAATTTTGGCAAAGAGTATAGAGTACTTGACAATATGTTACCTCATTGCCGCCTACAGCCTTTGTAAGAATCACTGCTGATGAAACTGGTGGAGGTAAACAACTCAGTATTTTCAATCTGTAAAATAAATGCCTGGAATCTCATTATATCTTCAAAAGGAAAATCTGGCACTACTTATATTAAGTACTGTTCAATCATTAAATATTCATGGTATTCAATTTTTTTCATGGTTGAGTCAATCCATGAAATTACATCCCAACTAAACAGTAAAATTCCTTCCATTTTCTGTTCAAAGATCAAAATCAATGAATTTGTATTCCCAAGAAATAGCTATTTTTATCAAAACCAAGAAATTTCATGCCTATACAAAATAAGACAAGTTCACAGTATATTAAATATACAGGGTTAAGACATAACTATTATTTCATCAAAAGCTAATAAGAGCACTTTAAACTCATATCATAAAGCAGATAAAAAGATCAAAACTGATTTCAAATTCTAATATGAAAGTTGCCAGATGTTTGCTGAGCCATGCAAGGGAATCAGTTGTTAAAAATTCTCAAACCTGAACTATCTTTATTCAACAGAGTAATAGGACCTATCATGGATTACAGGTCACAGCTTAAATACTGTTTAAAAAAACATGTTCAGTGCACTAAAAATGAAAATTCTCATGATTTATAAATAAAAAAAAATACAAACCCTTCCAAAATGTGTTTGTTGAATTCTCCCACACTCAAAAATTTCACCAAAGTGAATATGATTACTGGAAACAGAATAAAGGTGAACCCTTGAATAAAGACATGAACTTTGACCTGCAGCAGTGCTCGCCCTAAATCCTGCAGAACAGAAAGATTTGATCTTGTTTTTGCAGTGCATTAAGGTACAAGTTACAGCAATAATGAAATATAAAATGATTCATATGAATTACTCTATATCCCCATCTAAATGCTACAGTCCTATTAGATTTGTTTTAAATTTTAAAAAGAAGTGAATAACACAAGTATGCCTCCTATAATTAATGTTGAAATTTGCTCATTAAAAGTTCAATCAAATAAAAAATAAAAAAAATATCCTAAATTAATGACCAGCTTTTGAAAAACGAAACACTAGGTTATTTACAAAAGGCATGTGGTAAAGTAATGGCAACCAGTGAGGTCAGGGGAGGGCATTTATAATGTAAATGTTGTTACAACTTGTTTCCCAGCCCATTTTCTTTTGTTTTGTAGTAATTTTGTGAAATCTATTTGCATGTAAATACAGGCAATTAAATATGGTTAAATCAACAAGTTAGGTAAAAATAAGATTGCTACTGAAAACGTCAAAACTGCATTTTGACAAAAGACAACATTCCCTTGAGAATAAAACTGTAATTGCAGCATTTCATTACCGGTAGTTTGTACAATGTAAATTTTATTAGGCCTAAAAAAAATCTTCATTTCCGGTAACATGCTCAAAAAATTAGGGTAGGTAGGTCGGAAATTTTTTTTTTTGGAATTTCTTTTTATTAAGGGAGACTTTTCGAAAATTATTTTTGTGTCAAAAAATGAATACAAATAAGAGGGTTATGTCTTTAGAACATCAGTAAGTTGATTTCTAACAACACTGGCCATGTTAAAAAGTTGAAAACAATATTCTCCAAGGCCATAAAAACATTTAGGGTTGGGCTAAAAATGTAGGGTAGGTCGGGATGCCGGAAACAAATTTTTTTTTTTTACGCCTTAAAATCAATATAAATTATGTCTGTACTGTTTAATGTGCAAGACAAAAGAATATGTCAATATGTTGTTGTTGGGAGAAGTATTAAATTACAGAATGCAAGTAACATCTGTCAGTAAAGTAACAGCCTTTCTACAGAAATATATGTACATTTACTTTACACTGTAAATGACTTTAGTTTCATTATTTCATGCAAGTTCAATTATTAATTATCATATCTATCTATTATAAAAATAGCCAATGGCAATATATTGATTTGCCTAATAAAATATGAGTAATAAATAAAAGATGAAAAACCAGTCAAACAGAATGAAAAGATTTTGTAAAATTTGTCAATAATATTAGTTTTTAAATCTTACCTCGCTTCTTAAAGAAACACCACTATTAAAGAAAATTATGAAGACAGCAATGTACTTCACAGTTATCTCTGGCATCAAAATCCCTGAAAGAAAATACAGTTCAATACAGTTTTTTTTTACCTAAGATTTCTGCTGTCTATATCAGAGCTCCAGATAAGCTTTTGCTGCAATTGGGTATCTACCCATCACTTTTATCTGAATTGGGTATTGGAAATCTGAATTGGGTAAAAATAATATCATTACCCAGCCTTTTCAGAAGTAATTGGGTATTTCACCAATCTCGCACAAATAAACTGAGTATCTTTTGCTTACTACAAACATGGTTTATCATTAACTAGGATTGACTAACTACAAAAAAGTACTTTAATGGCACCCTTCAATGTTTAATACAAAAAAGTATTTTAAATTGAAATGAAATGCGATTAATTAAAACAGTACTGTCTAAATGCAGTCGGAGATCAATTCATCCACAATACTGATCGATGTGTTCACCGCAATATGCGTTCTGCCATAAGATGTCATCCAGAATCAGTGACACAACATCGTCACAAACAGATAACTATCATTATTTGACAGCAAAATATCCCACTTATTTGTTTGTTAGTGCTGCAACAATGTTTTTCTGCGACCTCTTTACATTTTATCGGCGTAGAATTATTTACAAAGCATCCAGAAAACACCGATCAGCCAACTGAATGGTCCTGTGATTTTTCCGATAAATTGCAACCTGTTCTGCAGTAACGTATAACCAGTCAGTTGTCTAGCGGTTAAAGTCTCGTACCCGTTCTAGTAATAAGGAAAATGCGATACGAAAGCGACTTTTTATGAATTGGGTATTAAGAATTTTAATTGCGTTCCAGTACGCACGCTGTATAAATTCAACTGGGTTTTCTGCAATCTTAATTGCGTAAATACGCAAATACGCAGCTTATCTGGAGCTCTGCTATATTGAATATTCTAGTCTCTTCATTATCTTTGACACACCTGCTGCCTTGAGAATGTCATGCTTTAGCTACTCACGTAAAACTATGCATGCAACTCAATTATCGCAGGCAGAGTGATATTCAAAATGCAGCAATCTAAAATTTAGAGAAAGTGTAACAGAAACATGTATCTACTAGCATTCAGAGAAATTACCAACATTTGAGAAACAGTCCTTTTTAAACATCAGAGCAAAAACCAAAGATCAAAAGAAATTTAACATGATAAAAAGATCTGGGATTGTTTCAAAATCAACATTAAATTTTACTCTTATTTTTTGTCACTTCCTAAAATGTCTAGTCTAAGTTACTGCCATATATGACAGCACCAGTTATCTTACACATCTAAACTACAAAGTACTAAATTTCCGAGAATCATCCATAGAATGAGTTATGTCAACATTAATTATCTCGTAACAATGGAGACTAGAGGTCTCTTGTGTGCCCAAAAATACTGATTTTCTCATAAACTAGTGTGCCTGTCCATATATTCACTTTATAGTAAACAGGTCCCAGAAAAGTCACAAATTTGCTTTATAGCTAAATCTTGCTATATAAAAGAAATAGCTATAAAACCAATAACAATTGTTCAATATATGTCAATATCAAATATAAAATAGTTATTATCCCATTCAAATGATCTATGAGACAAAAGACATATTATCCCATTCAAATGGTTTATGAGACAAAAGACAATCACAAAGCATGCAGATTTAGTTTCAATACATGTTGCAAATTTCTGCCGTAAGTGATTTTTAAATTTGACTTATACTACCATGATTCTCACAAGTGAAACATTCACCAATGATTTATTGCAACTGCTGCATTTATTGAAAATGTGACTGCAAAATCTTGGTTTTGTGTTATTGTCTTTCATCTTATAAACCATTAGGATCTGTATCTGTATCTGTAGGTTACGAAGCATAAACCAATACTGGCGTATGACTTCGGGGGTGTGTGCGCTCTAATCTTGAGCCTGTATGGCACTCTTGAATGCCTTGACAGATCCGGCACATACAGTGCTCTCTTCCAGATGGTTCCAGTTCACAACAGTTCTTACAAAGAAAGAGTTTTTATATTGGTCACTGCTCGCATTATTAACTTTAAAACATTTAGAATTGTTTGTAACCTGATTTTCAAGAATGTTTTTGGTCACACAGTCTTTATATTTCACGGGTTTGATTTTACGTCGGGGTCTTAGTCTAACTAAGTAGTCACAGGTGTCTATTGCCGGTACCATACCCTCCACTATCTTGAATAGCAGCGTCAGTCTGTTGTTACTCTTATGTAGGATGCGATTATGACCATTCTGCATTTGATTTCGACATATTTTGGATTATTGTTATTGGTTTTATAGCTACTTCTAGCTACATATAGCTAGATTTAGCTTGTAACTTTTAAACACTTTGTAAACACTTTATTTTACCAAGACAAGCCAAAAACACAGATTAAACGAAATGACAACCTCCTTTAGATCCTATTTCAGGCGCGAATTTTGCTAGGCATATCACAACAACTATTCCAATAAGAAACCAGTTCTTCTTTATTGAAGCAAACATCTTTTTTCATTTCATATAGAAGTTAGCTCAACAGTTTGACAGTTTCCACGTTTGCACAGGAAGTGCCTACCAACACCCGATTTGCAACCGGAAACGTATTCGCAATAAAAATAGTACATATTTTGGCATTTATTAAACCATTAATTTAAATATCAGTGTATGAAAAAGAAAAATAGTTTTGTAACAAATACATTTTCGTAGATTATGCATATTTGTTTTGATCTTTAATGAAATATGTAATGTCTGACCTACTTTCCGGCGCATCGATATTGTACATACAGTATGGCGGCCGAAGTGAATGCAAGATCCAACAAGAATTCAACAATAGCATTTACATTGCCAATTTCATGTCAAGTTTGCCTGGGAAAGGTATGTATCATTGGTTTATATCTTATTCAATGTGTTTAAGTGTAAATTGCAACTTACTGTCATTATCTGAAAGCAGAAATTTGGAAAGCGTCATTGGTATCCAGGGCACCTGTCAAATTTTACCCCACCCACTAGTGGTAATAATCTACGATGAATCTATCTATCAATCTATCTATTTTTCTATGTATCAGTCTATCTATTTATCTGGCAGTGTAACTTAAAAAAATTAAATTAGACACTACCTATAAATTTCAGATGTATGCATAGTTCACTTCATCACAGTGCTCCGTTTGAAAAAAAAAATGATAGTGTTTCATTTTCTGAGAAGAGTTATTTAAGGTGAAAAAATGATCAGGGCTAAACTGCTATTTAAAAAAATGAAGAAAACTCTGTTAAACTTTATTGTAGGCCAAGATGCTTCACTAGGTTTCTGTTATCTCCTGCAAACCATGCATTTTGACTTGGCAGTGGCTAGAGAACCGGAATCGGTTCCCTAGTCTGCGTCCTTATTCGTCCAGAACCGGTTCTCTAAGCAAATACCGTGCATAGGCTAGGGAACCGGAATTTTATTTCTATGCATAATACTGCCGAAATCCACTTTGTTTCTTGGTAAATGTCATGCATATTATTATCTTAATTAATTTTACCATGCCCTTGCATTTATCTGCGTTTACTGTCTCCCAGAGTGTACTCGCCGCATATATACCGTGTCTGCCATATTCAAATGATATAAACTAGTATGAATGAATGCGTGAAAACTACTTTACAGTTTTTAGCTTGACTATTCGAAGAATAATCTAGCTATTCTACTCACCCTGGCGTCGGCGTCACACCTTGGTTAAGTTTTTGCATGCAAGTACATACAGCTATCATTTAAAGGCATATAGCTTTGAAACATATTTATTCTTTTTCTAGGTCAATTACCAACCTCACTGGGTCAAGTTCCATAACTCTTAACATGTATTTTGAGCAAATTATGCCCCCTTTTGGACTTAGAAAATTCTGGTTAAAGTTTTACATGCTAGTTACTATCTCCAAAACTAATGCAGATATTGAATTGAAACTTCACATGTGTCTTTGGGGTTATAAAACTAGTTGATAGCACCAAGTCCCATAACTCTGACCTTCATTTTGGCCAAGTTATGCCCCCTTTTGGACTCTGGTTAAAGTTTTGCGTGCAAGTACATACAGCTATTACTAAAAGGCATATAGATTTCTTTTTCTAGATCAATAACCTACCTCACTGGGTCAAGTTCCATAACTCTGACATGTATTTTGGGCAAATTATGACCCTTTTTGTATTTAGAAATTCTGGTTAAAGTTTTATATGCAAGTTACTGTCTCCAAAACTAATGCAGATATTGAATTGAAACTTCACATGTGTCTTCGGGGTTATAAAACTGTTGATAGAATCAAGTCCCATAACTCTGACATGTATTTTGGGCAAATTATGCCCCCTTTTCAGGCCTTTTTTTATGCTGATTTTAGGGCCGAAATTCGGCCCCATTCCCCAATCTAAAAAGTATACTTTTTTCCCCACCTTGGCCAAAAATTCCCCATGCAAAAAAAAATGAAATCAGTTTTGATTTTCAGTCCTGATTTTAACAACTTTTCAGCAAATATATTCCTCCAAACAATGATTTCGCGACGTAAATTTCCCCTCCAAAAGGGACCTGGTACCCGTCCCCAAATTTACAAAAAAAGGGCTGCTTTTGGATTTAGAAATTCTGGTTAAAGTTTTATATGCAAGTTTCTATCTCCAAAACTAATGCAGATATTGAATTGAAACTTCACATGTGTCTTCGGGGTTATAAAACTGTTGATAGAATCAAGTCCCATAACTCTGACATGTATTTTGGGCAAATTATGCCCCCTTTTGGACTTAGAAAATCCTGGTTAAAGTTTTGCTTGCAAGTACATACAGCTATAACCAAAAGGCATATAGCTTTGAAACTTATTTATTCTTTTTCTAGGTCAATTACCAACCTCACTGGGTCAAGTTCCATAACTCTAACTTGTATTTTGAGCAAATTATGCCCCCTTTTGGACTTAGAAATTTCTGGTTAAAGTTTTACATGCAAGTTACTATCTCCAAAACTAATGCAGATTATGGAATTGAAACTTAACATGTTTCTAAAGGGTTATAAAACTAGTTGATAGCATCAAGTCCCATAACTCTGATATGCATTTTGGTCAAATTATGTCCCCTTTCGAACTTAAAACTCTTTTGATATTTATCATTTTGGGTAATAATTTCCTGCTTCTGTGACAATATTTCGAATAGTCGAGCTTGGCTGTCTTACAGACAGCTCTTGTTAAATGTTATTGTACCCCCCGACAACAAAGTTGTAAGGGAGGGTATACTGGTTTCAGGTTGTCTGTCTGTCTGTCCGTAGATGCAATCTTGTGCACACCATCTCTCCTTATCCCCTTGACAGAATTTAATGAAACTTTACACAAGTGATCAGTACCAACAGTAGTTGTGCATGGGGCATGTTAGGTTCTTTTAGAAAAAAAAATTGCAGAGTTATGGGACTTTGTTTTTTTTTGTTACTATACTATATACATAGACACAATCTTGTGCGCACCATCTCTCCTCATCCTCCTGACACAATTTAGTGAAACTTCACACAAGTGATCAGTAACAACAGTAGTTGTGCATGGGGCATGTTAGGTTCTTTCAGTGACAAAAATTGCAGAGTTATGGGACTTTGTTTCTTGTTAACATACTATGTACATACAGTCTGCATATGCAATCTTGTGCGTGCCTAATCTACCAAACCCTTGCACACAGTTTAATGAAACTTCACACAAGTGATCAGTACCAACCCTAGTTGTGCATGGTGCATGTTACATTCTTTTAGATAAATATTCTGCATAGTTATGGGACTTTGTTTTTTGTTACTATACTGTATACATACAGTCCACATAATTATGCAATCTTGTGTGCGTCAAATTGCAATGTACTATGTCAGTGCATGCAGGGGGTACATTCATCACCTTTAGTGGTAGCTCTAGTTTGCTTTTTAAACTTGTATTATGTTTAAATTATTTAAATATAGAATAATATTGGTTTGTATTTGCATCATTACATGTTTATAGATGAATAAACTAATTTAATTGCCCTTAAAACTTCATACATATTCTTTGATCACTTTAAATACTGGTTTGTAACACCTCGGCATTTCACGTTCAAAGATATGTAATCAATACTGAAATTACTTATTTATGTTTTAATCGTTTCTTTTATTGTCTTATACCTTTTAAGTTTAAATTTCAAGTTTATTTCGGCTCCAGTGTCGACGATTTTGCATTCATTCATACTAGTTTATTAGCTCGACTATTCAAAGAATAGTAGAGCTATTGGACTCACCCATGCGTCGGCGTCTGCGTCGGCGTCCACGTCTCGATTTGGTTAAGGTTTTGTATGTAAGCTGGTATCTCAGTAACCACTTGTGGGAATGGATTGAAACTCCACACACTTATTCACTGTGATAAACTGACCTACATTGGACAGGTTCCATAACTCCATTTTGCTTTTTTACAAAATTATGTCCCCTTTTTGACATAGAAATTCTTGGTTAAGGTTTTGTATGTAAGCTGGTATCTCAGTACCCACTAATGGGAATGGATTGAAACTTCACACACCTGTTCACTGTCATGATCTGACATGTCCTGTGTAGGTCTCTTAACTCTATTTTGCATTTTTGTCAAAATTATGCCCCTTTTTCAACTTAGAAATTCTTGCTTAAGGTTTTGTATGTAAGCTGGTATCTCAGTACCCACTACTGGGAATGGATTGAAACTTCACACACTTGTTCACTGTCAAGATCTGACATGCACTGTGTAGGTCCCTTAACTCTACTTTGCATTTTTTTCAAAATTATGCCCCTTTTTCGATTTAGCAGTTTTTGGTTAAGTTTTTGTATGTAAGCTGGTATTTCGGTATCCACTTATGGGAAAGGATTGAAACTTCATGCACTTGGTCACTTTATGAGCTGATAAGCTCTGTGAAGGTTCCATAACCCTTTTTCCTATTTTTACAAAATTATGCCCCTTTTATTGACTTTTGTATTCATTCAGTTGACAAGGCTGTTGAATAGTCGAGTGTTGCTGTCCTCCGACAGCTCTTGTTTTATCATTCCAATATGGTGGACAGTATGCGGCGAGTACACTTCTGGAGACACAGTAAACTTAACACAAATAAATAAAAGGGCATAGCTTGCTGAAATGGTAAAATTAATTAACTAATTAAGATAAGAACATGCACATGATACTTACCAAAAGAAACAAAGTGGATTTCGGCAGTATTATGCATAGAAATAAAATTCCGGTTCCCTAGCCTATGCACAGTATTTTGCTTAGAGAACCGGTTCCGGACGAATAAGTTCCCAGTCTAGGGAACTGATTCCGGATCTCTAGCCACTGCCTTTTGACTTTTAGGCATGAACAAAGCATGCATATTCACTACAGTGGTCAGTTATTTGAAAAGAAATTATCCTCATAATGATCAAACCAAGAAATGCCCAGGAGAAAGAGTGATATATTTATACTGAATTTGTCAACAGTTTGTCAAACATGCTGGGCACATATCCCAATCAAGGTAAATTTAATTTACTAAATTACCCAGAACGAGGGGGTAAAACATGAATAATAGAAAAGTTAAAAAAAATTTTTATTTCTTTAAATTGCTAACATAAATTCTTTTACTACAGCTTTATCTCATCATTACAAACATGCCTATGTATCATTTTATCAATTTTGCATTTGTTAAAAAATGTTGAAAATCTGAAATTTTAACAACAAAAATTCTTTAAAAAATCATCATACCCAAACAAATAAAAAAAGACCCAATAAACACTGTCAATAAACGCCACCAAAACCATGATCATCAAGCTAGTTGTTAGTCCAATAAACACCATGAAAACCATGTTCCAGTTTCACATGCAAATGATTATATTGTTAAATGTTGAAATAACATGGACAGGATTAGGATTGACAAACAGTGTTCAATGAACTATATAACTCTATAAACAGATTGTTTCCCCTTGTGTTAAGTCGGTTTAGCGAAAGTCTCTACACATAGTTTACATGTGTAAATTTAAATTTGTACAAAAGTGATAAAATTTCATAAATGATTAAATGGATAATAATCTTATAAGTAGATCCCTCGGAAGCACTGAGAACAAGGCAAACAGTGAAAATTGCAGACTGTTTGATTCAGGGTTGGCAAAAACCCGGGTTTTAAGCATATTGCCTAGCCCAGTTGGTAATACTAGGAAAACCCGGGTTTTACTGGGCAATAGTGGTCAGTACTGGGCAATTAATTTAAAGTTCAAACTTCAATATATATTTCAACATTAGTTGACTAACAGCCCATATAGTGATAGTTGAAACTTTGATTGAGTCTGTTCATGAGCAGTAATGGAAAATGCAACACTGCCCACGCCCCCTAGCACCAGCTTAAGCAGTATTCAATCTTCAAATCTGAGTTGAAATCAATGAACCCGAAGGACCAGAAAATATAACAACACTGAGATGAAGTCGGGGCAACTTTTTACGGCCGCCACACAGCACTTAACACCCGCTGTTGTGAAGTAAATATAATCTGAAAAGTAGATCCCTCGGAAGCACCGAGAACAAGGCAAACGGTGAAAATTGCAGACTCAGTTTGATTGAGTCTGTTCATGAGCAGTAATGGAAAATGCAACACTGCCCACGCCCTCCAGCACTGGCTTAAGCAGTATTCAATCTTCAAATCTAAATGAGTTGAAATCAATGATCCCGAAGGACCAGAAAAAATTCATACATACTTTGTAATGTAAGGTATTGTTACTGAAAAGGTGCACAGGGGACAAACTGCAACAGAAAATGTTTTTCTAGAATATATTTACAATAAGTAGAATTCTTTCAACAACATAACATTTGCTACTGAACATTAAGTTATGATCATAATTCTCAGTAAGTCAATATACTAAAGAAGAAAACTGTTTTATCTTCAAATGCTGAAAGGTCAAAGGGCATAGAAAAACATACATTGTTGTAAATAAATAGTTAACTCATTCTGTTAAATTTCAATTACTGGCAACTAGCATGAAACAAAGCAGGCCCAAGTGTTTAATCTTGTACTGTTGTAGGTCTATGGGTCAGGAGGTTGTGAGTTTGATCCCCAGACGGGCATATGTTCTCTGTGACGATTTTATAAGAGACATTGTGTCTGAAATCATTTGTCCCCTGTATCTGATTAATGTAGGGAAGTTTAGAGTTACTTGTGGAGCACAGGTTTGTACTGGTACAGGATCCAGGAACACTTGATAGGTTAACTGTATGCTGTTACTTAGCTAAAAATACTGTTGAAGAATGACGTTAAACCCAAAACAGACAAAAATCTTAGTCTAGTTAACAGTTATACAAGTACAGAAATTGTGGTAGCAGGTGTCATGTGAAGGTTTTTTTTGCTATCTAAATTTTCATTGTAGGTTAAAAATCCGGTGTTATGTCCAAATCAACATGTGTTCTGTGGTCCTTGTATGGAGGTTTGGCTTCAGAAGAACAAACAGTGCCCAGCATGTAGAACTGCCATGACGGCCGGAAAAAAGATCATTGGTAGGACTAGCAATAGTCAAATTGTTTAACTTCCACCTTATTTAAACAGGAATAACTTATAAATGTAATTTGCCTTGTAGATTAGGCAGTAAGGTATAGGAAAATTTATTGCAAGAAAATAGCATTATTTTAATAGTGTCATGAAATTTTTTTGAAACCATTTCATGAAATTGTAGCAAAAAGATCACATGGCAAAAAACTGGTTATAAAGTTTGAGTGTAGGGCAGATTTTAATGTAAAATTGAATGAAGTTTCATGCAATATCTTCATTTATGTTAATTTTATGACAGTTTGTCCTTTTCAGAGAGCATATATGAGCCGTGCCATGAGAAAACCAACATAGTGGGTTTGCGACCAGCATGGTTCCAGACAGCCTGCGCATCCATGTATGGTCAGGATCCATGCTGTTCGCTAACAGTTTCTCCAATTCCAATAGGCTTTAAAAGCGAACAGCATTGATCCTGACCAGACTGCGCGGATGCGCAGGCTGGTCTGGATCCATGCTGGTCGCAAACCCACTATGTTGATTTTCTCATGGCATGGCTCATGTTTCTGAAGTTTCTGCATTGAACTATTTTATATCATCCAGTCTTGAAGGAGCTTGTTATGTATTTGTTTAGGTGGTTTAAGCCATCAAGAAGAAGACACAGACAAAATGACAAACCCTGACCTACGAAAAGCCAGATTTGATCTGCTCTATAAAGAATATGAGGTTTGTTTCTCGTTTGGTTATCAGAGGATAGAAGTTCTATTATTGTAAAATCAGAAACACTTGCAAGGGATTAATTTATGCTGATTAATCAGATTTAAATCAAACACTTCGATTTAAATTACTTTATTGGGAAAAAATATGGTTTATATGCCAAGATAGACCGTGTGTAATTAGGTTGTTCATGAGTACTTTGTTGTTTAACAGTTAAATTTAACTTTGTTTATACTTATTTAGTTTTTAAAGAGGACACAAAAGTTCATCATGCGTATAAAATACTAAATATTTGTCAAGGAGACTTTTACTCAGACTTGTTGTTTTACCATAAATTTGGTACTACTGAGCGACCATAGAATTTGACATTCAAATACATGTTCCTGTACTGAATATTAGGACCGTTTCAAAGGTTTTTGTTTTACACAGAATAAATATAGTACTTGATTTTGCAGAATGAATTTGAGCGCATGCATTCTGAGATACAGCTACTGAAGACAGAGAACCAGATTCTGAAGCAGCAAGCAAGAAAAGATGGTCTACAGCCTGGCAGGTAAATCTTAGTGGTCCTAGTTTACGGCCTGAGCTTTTCTGAATGTTTCTGTGATATATATCCAAATCATGAAGGTATTGGTCATCCAGCTCAGTTTGATAACAGGCTGTAGAAGAGGTGTCCTCAGCTGGTTGGTAAATCAGCCAACATCAAATCCATTGCCCCCTTCACATCTGGGATTTTGGGCCTCACTTAGGGTGCCCTCCATGCCTATGGTCTTCTTCCAAAATTAAAGATAGAAAACGGCCATATTATTCAAATTACCGGTATGACGGCGTAAATTTAACTTGTACATTAGGATGTTTGTATTTATTTAAATCTCTTGTAGTTTATAAATGAGGGCAATTTTAATGTTAATGTTGACAAATCAGTTAAAAGTTAATAAAATACTATTCTGTTAATTGTATACATTGTGTGAGAAGTATATTTATTTCAGGTAAGTGTTTTGATAAAAAGTACTTAAATTTTGTGTATGATTCCCTTAGGCCACACTGATTTAATTACAAGATAATATTCTTTTTATAGTATAATTATGCAGTTTTGTTTAACCTTCTTTATATCTTTAGTCAAAAGTATAAAAGTTCTCATGACTTCACTTGAATTGCATTTTATATTCTGATTACCGTTACTGCAAAATGACAAACAAACATGCATAGACTTGTATGTATACATTTATGACTTTATAACTTTCATTTGAAAGTACATTTCCCGAACTTGAAGGGAAACTGCTAATCGTAAAATGGAACTAGAGTACTTATTCATAAATTATTAAGATTACTGTCCAGAAAGATATATAGTTTGAAATATTAACATTTTATAATATTCCTTTACCAGTACTTTCTTCGATATAAAAGTTTAAAAGATGTACCTGTCAAGCAAGGACTGCACTTTGCTTAAACAATAATGTTCATCTGTTTGGGGATGAACAGTCAGTTTAGGGCAAAAGATTGTTATGTTAAGATCAATTTAAATCAATTTTCTTGGGATAATTTGATATAGAGAAGAATCTGTGGAGAAATAATAGAAATGTTTTGTTTTCTTATAATTGTATGCTTTGTTGTAAATATGATGCAGTAAGCGTCAAAAATACAGCATTGTGTTCACAAATGATTTTAGGGGTACCCGGGTTTATTGAGAGTTTGATATATATATATGACATTGTTGTGGGCTGAGTGGTTGAGGTCACTGACTTTATATCACCAGCCCCTTGCCTCTTTGGGTTCGCACTCTGCTTGAATAGTCTTGTGAGAAAGTCATCTTATGCTAAACTTACCTATCAATGAAAGGAGGGTGACACGGGATCTTCCTCCATTACTGACTCTTGAAAGTCACTAAATGACCAGAACTGTGTCAGTGTAAAATAAAATCTAACCAACATAACAACAGACTAGATACTGACAGAGTAATTCGGTCAATAGTGTGTAGATTTACTAATGTATTTGTTATGATACAGATCTGAAAGTGGAAGTTCCAAAGCTACTGATAGTAGTCATTTACTGGCTCTCACCAAGAAACTCCAGGATGCCACCAAAATGTATGAGAAAGTTAAAGGGGAGCAGACTAGGCTTAAACAGGTGAAGGATACTTTATTGCTTCTAAAATGATTAATTGGTATCTTTTGTAAATGAATTCAGATATTAATTTTTAAAAAAATCTTAAGAAAAGAAGAATACTAGATGCTGGTCTAAAATTAATTTGGTAAAAATAGTCTTATTTTCATTTGGCACAAACTTTGTACGTTAAAAGTTAGCTTGTAAAAAGATGATAAAGTTCAAGACTAAGTGGTAACATTTCCTTAATTAGTTAGGATTCTGTTCTGAGATTGTGTGTTATTGGCAATGTTTTTTATTTGTTTTAGAGCAACACACAAATTCAGATACTTGTTCGGCGGCATTATTTCAAAAAGTATTACAGAAAAATTAAATATAAATTCATAATTATGCAAATATGTGTGTTTTCTTATCGAATGATGGAATAAGATTTATTTCAAAATTACCCAGTCACCAGTTGTAGTACTAAATTCAGCATTATATATTATAGGAGAATACAAACTTGAAAGATGAGAATCTGAGCTTGAACAGAGAGAACCAGCATTTACGACAAGAGTTGGCAGGCAGGTCCCCACACAGGTAAACATTCTAAAGAAAGTCTGCACTCTTAACATGCTCTTTTTTTTCTGGTGCCTTAGGCAGTGCAACTGAAGTCTGTAGAGTTGGTATATTTAAGAAATAATATATCTCATTAGGTGACTTGTGGTTGAATAAAATCAACGTTTGGAGTTCAGATGTGAAAGAATTATATCATGAGTTGTGCTTTCGTGATATAGTAATTCATATCTGAACAACAATGAGTTTATTCAAGAGCAAAATAATGTTTGAGCTCTATTACTTCAATTGTGATACATTATTAAGGATTTTTATCTACATCTTTATAGATATTCATCAGATATTTGCCTGTTTTTCAGGGATTTCTCTATGACGTTGAATGCTATGACAATAATATTAGTAACGTACAAACTGTGTATGTCTTATGTGTTGCACAGTAACACACAATTTCAGTCTTCTTTGTCTTTTAGATATGTAAGAGATACATTATCATGTATTTTCCTTGTACTGTATTATGCTTGCAGTTTGTATTGTAGATATTTTTAGTAAAATGAATAGACAGAAAGATTGAACAAGGCCAAGCAGTAAGAAGTCAGGTGGTTCTAAATTTCAGTTTTATTTCAAATTTTTGGCAGGCACAGCGAGCTCATTTGATAGGAGAGACTTAGAATCCCTTGATCAAATGCACTTGAAAATGCACTGACCAAAGTTACAGTGTTTGAAGATAGTCCTTCTCCTCCGTTTCATGTTCTAAAGTTCTCAGTTGTTATAGAACACAAGTTAGTTTTATCAGAATTCCAACAATTGGAGACAAAGTGCTTGAAGTCATTTTAGTGTACCTTTACCTGAACTATTGGTCAGATTTTTAGCTCACCTGAGCACAAAGTGCTCAAGGTGAGCTTTTGTGATCGCCCTTCGTCCGTCGTTGTTCGTCAGTCGTCCGTCCGTCGTCGTCAACAATTTGACTGTTAACACTCTAGAGGTCACAATTTTGACCTAATCTTAATGAAACTTGGTCAGAATGTTACCCTCAATAAAATCTTGGACGAGTTTGATATTGGGTTATCTGGGGTCAAAAAGTAGGTCACCACGTCAAATCAAAGGAAAGCTTGTTAACACTCTAGAGGTCACAATTTTGGCCCAATCTTAATGAAACTTGGTCAGAATGTTACCCTCAATAAAATATTGGATGGGTTCAGTATCGGGTCATCTGGGGTCAAAAACTAGGTCATAGGGTCAAATCAAAGGAAAAGCTTGTTAACACTCTAGAGGTCACAATTTTGGCCGAATCTTAATGAAACTTAGTCTGAATGTTACCCTTAATAAAATCTTGCACGAGTTTGGTTTTGGGTCATCTGGGGTCAAAAACAAGGTCACCAGGTCAAATCAAAGGAAAAGCTAGTTAACACTCTAGAGGCCACATTTATGACCATATCTTAATGAAACTTGGTCAGAATGTTAATCTTGATGATCTATAGGTCAAGATCAAATCTGGGTCAGGTGGGATCATAAACTAGGTCACTGGGTCAAATCAAAGGAAAAGCTTGTTTACACTTTAGTGTCCACATTTATGACTGTATCTTCATGAAACTTAGTCAGAATGTAAATCTTGATGATCTTTAGGTCAAGTTTGAATCTTGGTCATGTGGGGTCAAAAACTAGATCACTGGGTCAAATCAAAGGAAAAGCTAGTTAACACTCTAGAGGCCACATTTATGACCATATCTTAATGAAACATGGTCAGAATGTTAATCTTGATGATCTATAGGTCAAGATCAAATCTGGGTCAGGTGGGATCATAAACTAGGTCACTGGGTCAAATCAAAGGAAAAGCTTGTTAACACTTTAGTGGCCACATTTATGACTGTATCTTCATGAAACTTAGTCAGAATGTAAATCTTGATGATGTTTAGGTCAAGTTAGAATCTGGGTCATGTGGGGTCAAAAACTAGATCACTGGGTCAAATCAAAGGAAAAGCTAGTTAACACTTTAGAGGCCGCATTTATGACCATATCTTGATGAAACTATCTTGATGATTTTTAGGTCAATAGGTCAGGTGAGCGATACAGGGCCTTCATGGCCCTCTTGTTATAAAATTTTTCAGCAATGATTATAAATTTCAGAGTTATGGCTCCCCAAAAAGGTCTTTCTGTATTGAGCTTGTCTGGACATCTGTTGTACTATTGGTGTCAGATTTCAACGAAACTTCATAGGAACAGGCAGTATAAATTCACTACAAAGCCTAGTTGGGCATATAGTATAAGTCTCGTGTTGGTTAAATTTTCATTGAGTTAGGCAGTTTGATTAAAATGGAATACATTGAGAGAATTGTGTTTTTAGCACACAATGAACTTATTGTTCAAGGTGAGTTGTTGAGATTGCCCTGTGTCTGTTGTCATCAAAAATTGACTGTTATCACTCTAGAGGTCACAGTCCTGGCCTAGGCTTAATGAAACTTGGTCAGAATGTTTCTGTCAATAATATCCTGGCAGAACCTGTTACTAGGTCTTCTGGGGTCAAAAACTATTTCTCTTGGCCAAATAATAAAAATGACCACATATTCTGTCTGATTATTGTAAAACTTTGTTGGAATGTTTGTTTTTATGAAATCTGTATCAGAATTGAAACTGGGTTATGTGAGGTTAAAAATTAGGTCACTAGGTCAAATCAGAGAAAAGCTGTCAAAACTGTCAAGGCTACATTTTTTGCTTCATCTTTGCAAAACTTGTTCAGAATGTTTGTCTCTATGAAATCTGGCTAAAGCTCAAAAATGTAGGTCACAAGGTCAAATGCTTTATAACACTTAAAAGCCACATTTTTTTTACCAGATCTTCCTAAAACTTTGCGAGAATGTATCTCTCTAAAATCTAGGTCAAGTTCGAAGAGGCGTTATCTGATGTAAAAAAACTAGGTCAAATCACATAAAATCCTTGTTAATACATATTTTCTGCTTGATCTTCACAAAACGTTGTCAGAATGGGTTTGTCTGGATGAAATCTAGGACAAATTTGTAACAGGGTCACAAGGTTATGTCCTAGAAAAACAAGGTCACAAGGTTATGTCCTTGTGAACACAGACAGTATAGGCCATGTTTTCTTCTTGATCTTCATAAAACTTTGTTAAACTGTTTATCTTATAGAATCTAGGTCAAGTTTAAAACAAAGGTAACTGGGTTAAAAATGTAAGTTGTTGGTTTAATCCAACATTTGGCTAAAATTACGTATATTCTGTTTGAAATGTTGGGTATTGATGATGTTGAACTGTTTCAGATATGGGAGGATCACAGTGTCCACACTTGAAACAAAACTTGCCAGTGCAGAAAAAGATGTCACTAGACTCACAAAAGCACTTGAAAGATCTGATAAGTACATTGAAGAACTTGAAGCAGAACTTGACGATTATCGTGGAAAATCTGGGTCTTCGAAGAGACCTAGTTCTGCTTCTGATAGGGATGACAAGCATTTGACTAATGGTGACATTGCAAACAGGAAGTACTCTTCAGATTCAAAAGTACCTCCGTCCAGAGAGTATGGAATAGGGGCAGATAATCCCTCAAGAAGACAATTGTTTTCAGATGACACAGGTGCTAAATCAAGTGCAGGTGAGAGGTCTAAATATTACTATGAGCGAAATGGTGATTATAATGATGATTACAAAAGTGATGGAAGGTCACAGGGTGCTAAAATGAATGGAGATAATGGTGGCAAGAAAAGAGTGACCTTTGACCTTAACAAAAACACAAATAGCACAATGTCATTTGACCTTGAACTTCCAAGTCCACTGAAAATGTCAGCAAATGCAAGTGGACTAGCAAATGGACGAGCATCACCAGTGAAAGGCGTGCTAAAGAAAACAAATGGTGCCAGTAATAAACAGAGTTCTAGTGACAAATCAGGTTTCTCTACGGACTTGTCAAAAGATTCACTGTCAGACAGTTATAATCTAAAGTCAAGTGATAGGTATTCAAAGGATGATGACTTACTTTTTCTAAAAAGTAGGTCAAGGTCATCAAGTGACAGAGACTATGAGGATGACATTTATTCAAAACCCAGGAAAAAATATAGTGCTGATGACAGTGTACTGGATGAACCAAGTGACTTAGACTCCAAGAGGACTCGTGATCGGGATTATTCATCTAGATCAAGGGCAAGTGATTATGAAAGCAGAAAAAGGTCAGATCTCTTGGATGACCTTGACAGTGGACCTAGAAGGTCACGGGACGCAAGAGATAGAGTAGATGACCTCGATAAAAGTGATTTAGATGACACACATTATATAGAAAGTGAACTGGATGAATTAAACATATCATTGACACCAGAATTTACAGATTGCATGAAAATATTAAATCGTGCAGAAAAGAATGTTCATACAAGAGTTACAGATCCTGTGACAGATGATCTGGCAAAGTACCAATCAATAGATTCAGAAATAGATACTGCATTTAGAGCCTCAACAGGCAGTATAGGCGAGAGGAGTGGGGCAGGGCAAGATTTTATGTCAAATGTTAAGACTGATACCAGCAAGTTTACATCATCCCTTGATAGTTATTCTAGAGGGAGGCATGTAAGATCAGGATCGTTAGACAATATTTTTGTTGCAGCAGCAGATCCGCATGAAAGACCAAGCAGCGCCCTTCCTACAACTTCAAATATGTATTCAAGCAACAGTCAAAATAGGTATATGGGTGGACTGACTACGGGTAGAACAACGCTGACTCGAACACCTTCATTAGACAATCTGCTGTTAGCCAGACAATCCACTGGCTACCAGAATAAATACAGTTCTGTAGAAGACTCTTTAGGTCTGAAGTCAAGATCCAGTTTCCCGGGGTATATGGGGCGGCGATCGTATGGTGAGGAAGAAAACAAACTAGATGTGAAATCTGGCAGCTTGCCGAGCAATGCACCGGTAACAGCCAAGCACGACATTTTGGGTTCACAGGGTACAGGTAGCACTGCAGGTGATCGGTACAGCAGGGTTGGTACTGATTCAAATGCACAAGGTTACTCCTCCGACAGAATGTCTTCCATCTCTGCAAGCACAAAGGAAATGGATATTGGTAGAAAACTTCCACCGTCTGGTCGGCAAACACCAACAATGCCCCTCTCTAGCACTGGTAGTGATTTAGACAAGCAGTACTCCTCTGGTAGGGTCACACCCACCATTCCTACACACTCTGAATACATGGCCTTCTCTAAATCTAACACTGATAAGTATACTTACACTGCTAGCACTGGTTCTGGTCGTAGCACTCCCACCCTCACTACTAACACTGATTACACATCACTAACTAAATCAAGTGGACCCTATTCAGGTCCTTCGTCCTTGCCAACTGATCTGTCTCAGAAACCTCCCACAGGGACCAGGGTGCCGGACTTTACACCAGCACGAAGCACAACCCAAGGTTCGTACTCAAGTCAGCTACCTCCTTACCTTGGTTCAGCCTCGACTTACACTAATCCCGGTGAAGGTTATCATAGCTTACCTAACAACACTAACTCCACTAACCTTAATACAGGTGCCAGTAGCAGTTATGGTGATAGGTTCGAGACCAGAACTTCAGTACCATATATGGGCCAGTCAGACTCGAACAACTACGCTAAGAGTTCATTAGGTGCTAGAAATAGTGACTTTACTAGTGATAAATTAGAATATGGTGCTAGCTCTAACTATAGATCTGATGATATGTATTCCGCTAGTAGTAAGAGTGTTCCTTCATATAATGATAATAACTATAAAGATGGCACAGATTTTTCTAACTTTTCTACAAAAGTTGCTGTGAATAATATTCCATTTTCTGCTTCATCATTGTCGTCTCAAGCTAATTTATTGTCTGCTTCTTCTGCAGGATCATCATCATCATCACTTGGTCTGTCATCATATCCCGGACCATCATCCGCATCATCGTACCTACCTACGACCTTGACCTCTCTGACCTCTAGTTCTTCATACTCCACCGCCCATAGTGTTCCATTAACCTTCACAACCTCAACGTACACAAGCAGTTTGCCTGCTAATACATACTCGTCTAAAGGGCTAGATCCGATAGCAGAATCTGGACATTACAGCTATGTGTCAAATGTATCAGGAGATTACTCGTCAAAGAATGACACTTTCGCTCTTCCAGAACCAAAGAAGCGACTTTTCGAAAATTCCGATGATCTTGATATGTCTGTTAGTCCGATCAAATCCAACAGAAGATTCTGAATGTTGTTTATACTTGCAGAACGTACTTGCCTCAGGACGATTAAGTTTATATGTATACCCTGAAATCCCGAAAATACGCCGGTTTCAATAATAAGCCGGTCTCGAAAATAAGCCACCATTTCACTACAGGCAAAAAGGGCTCATAAATAAGCCGTACTCAAAAATAAGCCGTTCCCCTTTTTGTATCAAAGTTCCTTTCCACGGGATTTGAACCACCAAGCTTTTGTTTTCAGTCCTTGTCTAATTTCAAGAAATTCGTGATGAAACTGAGATCCCATGTCAGGAAATAAAGCTCTCTGTCCCGAAACGGTACTTTTAGAACCTTTTGGCGAAATTTTAATGTCCGCCTGAGCTTTCAGCCAACGTTTAACATTGGTTTCTTCTATGTTAAAATGTCGGGCTGTGTCTATTACTTTATCTTTAATATTTCCAGCTGACAACGTTTTGTAATGAGACGCAACTTTCAGTTTAAATTCCCTCGTATAGCTTCTACCATTTTGTTTTGGCGTTTTCATTATTTACAACTTGTAAAACACCATTGTACATGTAATTATACCACTATATAAGAAAGCCTATAAAACTGTTAAATTGATATCACAATGCGGTGTTTGTCACGTATTATGCAAGTTATTCATACCCGTTCACGGTTTGGCGATCGAAACATAGGTGTGTTTTGTTTGTTAGGCCAGACAAAACTTTTTCTATGGGTAATTATGTCAGAAGTATAAGTATTTACCGACATCGATGTTTTTACTATCATTATGGTATAAAAAAGTGGCACTCGAAAATACGCCGGTTTTTAAATCGTTACAGGATATATGTACTCGAAAGTTCGCCGGACTCAAGAATAAGCCGGTCTCGAAAATAAGCCACCAATTCCTTACGAAAATATGAAATAAGCCGCGGCTTATTTTCGGGATTTCAGGGTATTTTAACACACACCACTGAAACTGTATGGTAAAAGTGAAGGAATGTAAAAATTGTTATCCATGATCATTTTCAGAATTTTTGTTAAGTAAACTTCATGTACATTAATCATGTGACAATTCTTCATGTAGCTTACTTCATCTCTTTGTAATCCATCTCTGGCAGGGAATATGAAAAATTACAAAATCAGACTAAGTCGTCCAGTTTAAGTGTAATATTACAGTAAGGTATGGTTTCTTAACTGGCATAAAACAACGAATAAAACAAAATGTGCTTTATACAGTAGAATTGCATGTAATTTTCAAATCTCGAAAATTCAAAGCAAATTTTTTAAAACTATAGTGATAAATTGCATGACTTCTTTCTTGCAATAGAAAAGTTATGGATATAACTCAAAATAGACTGACAGTTTCTTGCAAATTGCAGTTGTGTAAAATTATTCACAAATTATTACTGATGATGTTTATTTTTAGACCAGTATTCACTTTTCCAGCAAGTTTTGGATGGGAATTTGTAAAAAAAACAACAGGATTTTGTTTACAACCTTTATAAACGGTCTTTTTTTGCAAGGATTTTATGAAGCAAGTTGTAGTAGTTCAACAGATAATTATATGCAATAGTTCAAATTGTGTTGTAGATTTAGCTACTTGGATATTTCATAGGAGTTATGTGTATTTATCAAAGTGCTTGAATGTACATAATGTGTTAATTTATTTTATTTATGAAAAATCCATTGACAATGTGCCTTTGTTCTAGTAATTTATCAAGGAACTGTATATACATGTTTTAAACAAGAGTTTAGCTAACATTAGTGACTTGAATATATTTAATGTTGTTTCTCTTTTTTTGGTCAGATTTATCTGCAAATTATAGTGATCCATTTTTATTGTGCCCTACAGAAGGCATGATGTAGGTTTGGCATTTTTTTATTGTCATGTCCATCAGATCTGTACAAAAAAGTTATGACTAGATAGTCAAATGAAAAAGATGGGTTTTTTTCATGATTTTATTCTGAAGTTTGTGATCTCATTATTTATGTTAGTACTTCTATACAGTAGTATATTTATTTCGTTTCTAATTCTAAATTATCAGTATGTTAGGAAAGTGAAACCTTTGTTTCTAAATATATTTAATTTTCTGTGTGTCATACAGTCAGCATTGACATTAAAATTCTTTTTTATTTTGCAAATGGAAAATCTTTCCTGCTTATAGATATCAGCTTGCGTGTACATTTATTAATTGATTACAAATAATGCCTTCAACTAAATATCTCTGAATTGTGGCCAGTTATCAGAACAATATTTTATTTAACCATGTAATAGACGATATGTTGATTTACAACTTTGAAAAGTTTCATCAAAATCTACATTGTAAACAAATTCCTTTTCATGAAAATGTAAACGGAATTGTGATTTTCCCATAGACTCCCATTATAAAATTTGCTTGAGGTCATAATTTTTCAAATCAGTCTACAGGGCTCCAGATACAATGTATTTATTTTTGGCCCATGAGTATTTACTCTTCATAATTTTTGCAAATGCGTAAAATAGAAAAATCTGAAATTGACTAGGAGTAAAATTAATCCTGAAAATTTGTAAATGTACAAACCAGAAATCAGTTTTCCCTTAATTCATCTTGGTCACCTAACTATATCAGATTAAAACACAACACAACATACCTTTCAAATTCAATTTGTAATTTGTAAATGTAGCACTTGGGTGACTGTATGAATACACATGGCTGATAAGTACTGTTAAATATTAGTAATATATCAATATTTATCATCATAAAATGAATAATCATAATTCATATCATCATCATAATACATTAATTTTGTATTCAACCAGCTATATCATATATGAATGCTACTGTATATTATTTACTCTGCATTTAAAATGTAAAGTCTGTCTATGTTAACCTGTCGGTTACCCAAAGCTGATTGACTTTCACAATACAATCACCGCAAATATCGTGCAAACCGTTCCACGCTTAAGTTCACAAAGTCACCTACCGATGACTACATTACAGTTTTAAAGGGAAAATTATTTCCTTCTAATTTGTTCCTTAAATGAAGAAAATTATATATATATAACATATTTATTGAGTGTAACACCCATAAATTTGTTTGCAGTTCAGTTTCAGTTCAGCATTCAAGTTTCCCTCGGCTTGCTTTGGCTTCACATTCGCTACCGAAGCCAATAGAATATTCAATATATCTTTAACTAATATTGGGGATCATATTTTTGTTGGTTTAAAGAATGTGTAGAGTGTTTGTTCACTTTTTAGCTCACCTGAGCAATGCTCAGGTGAGTTTTTCTGATCGCTCGATGTCCGGCGTCCGTCGTCTGTCGTCCGTCTGTCGTCTGTCTGTCGTCTGTCTGTCAACATTTAGCTTGTGTATGCGATAGAGGCTGTATTTTTCAATTAATCTTCATGAATATTGGTCAGAATGATTGCCTTGATGAAATCTAGGCCGAGTTCGAAAATGGGTCATCTCGGGTCAAAAACTAGGTCACTAGGTCAAATCAAAGAAAAACCTTGTGTATGCGATAGAGGCTGAATTTTTCAATTCATCTTCATGAATATTGGTCAGAATGATAACCTTGATGAAATCTAGGCTGAGTTCGAAAATGGGTCATCTCGGGTGAAAAACTAGGTCACTAGGTCAAATCAAAGAAAAACCTTGTGTATGCGATAGAGGCTGTATTTTTCAATTGATCTTCATGAATATTGGTCAGAATGATTGCCTTGATGAAATCTAGGCCGAGTTCGAAAATGGGTCATCTCGGGTCAAAAACTAGGTCACTAGGTCAAATCAAAGAAAAACCTTGTGTATGCGCTAGAGGCTGTATTTTTCAATTGATTTTCATGAATATTGGTCAGAATGATTGCCTTGATGAAATCTAGGCCGAGTTCGAAAATGGGTCATCTCGGGTCAAAAACTAGGTCACTAGGCCAAATCAAAGAAAAACCTTGTGTATGCGATAGAGGTGGTATTTTTCAATTGATCTTCATGAATTTTGGTCAGAATGATTACCTTGATAAAATCTAGGCCGAGTTCGAAAATGGGTCATCTGGGGTCAAAAACTAGGTCACTAGGTCAGATCAAGGAAAAACCTTGTGTATGCGATAGAGGCTGTATTTTTCAATTGATCTTCATGAATTTTAGTCAGAATGATTACCTTGATGAAATTTAGACCAAGTTCGAAAATGGGTCATCTCGGGTGAAAAACTAGGTCACTAGGTCAAATCAAAGAAAAACCTTGTGTATGCAATAGAGGCTGTATTTTTCAACTGATCTTCATGAAATTTAGCCAGAATGATTACCTTGATAAAATATAGGACGAGTTCGAAAATGGGTCATCTGGGGTCAAAAACTAGGTCACTAGGTCAAATCAAAGAAAAACATTGTGTATGCAATAGAGGATGTATTTTTCAATTGATCTTCATGAAATTTTGTCAGAGTGATTGCCTTGATGAAATCTAGGTCGAGTTTGAATATGGGTTATCTGAGATCAAAAACTAGGTCACTAGGTCAAATTAAAGAAAAATCTTGTGTATGCGATAGAGACTGTTTTTTTCAATTGATTTTTATGAAATTTGGTCAGGATGATTGCCTTGATGAAATCTAGGTCGAATTTGAATATGGGTCATCTGAGGTCAAAAACTAGGTCACTTGGTCAAATCAAAGAAAAAACTTGTGTATGTGATAGAGGCTGTATTTTTCAATTGATCTTCATGAAGTTTGGTCAGAATGATTGCCTTGATGAAATCTAGGTCGAGTTTGAACATGGGTCATCTAGGGTCAAAAACTAGGTCATATCTAAGAAAATGCTTGTTTTATCGCAAGAGACCAATTTTTTGGTCCAATCTTAATGAAAATTGGTCAGAATATTTGTTTCCATGAAATCACTAGGTCAAACATGTTTTACACTGTTATGGTGTGTTTCTTAGGTGAGCGACCTAGGGCCATCTTGGCCCTCTTGTTATGTTCTTAGGTTGTTTACTCCGCACCTGAAGTTGATATTTTAAATTGACACCGCTTTAAAATACACTACCATACCATCAATATTAATTCCCAACTATTTGATTTACGCACGCATTGAGTGTATGATATAGTTTAACCTAGGTTTAGAGAGTACCATTGAATGCATGTGTATGTTCAATGTGGGAGAATTAATGTTGACCAGGCTCTGTTATGTAAACGCTAGTAAAAGTCATTGTGTGCATTTCTGTAATTACATGCATGTTTTTATACCCTTAAAAATTATCAGACATGCGTGTGCATTTCTGTAATTACATGCATGTTTTTATACCCTTAAAAATTATCAGACATGCGTTTATGCATTATTTCAAAGCTTAATTTAAGCTAATACGCATCTTATCTGGAGCCCTGAGTCTAACAAACAATCAAGCATACAGCCTTATTTTTTAATGCGATGAATTTTTTAAAAGTACATTCTGAAGTTCTGAAAAATCATTGTTTAATCAAGTTCTGCATTGTAGAACAAAATTTGATGCAAACATACAGTTCTACCTTAAGTTATGATCACTGATTTACTATAAAGCTGAGTTCCTGTTTGTAAGCAGTCTCTGAATTCAAGGATTGTATTGGTGAACTTACAATATCCACAAACACTGGTCTTGTAACTCTTATTTTGTAACTTAGGAGCATATGTGCAACATCTTGTCAGAAATGCATGTCAGTATTATTTTATCAGTAGAGATAAGTTAGATGCCCACTCAATTTGTATAAATATACATTTGACCATCTTTAAATATCATAAGATATGTTTTATAGCTATGCAGGACATATATTACCATACTAGATTTGAAAGGTGTAGCAACATTGTGCCTAGTAAACTGCTATAGCTAGTTTTATCGTATTGTAGGGAAAACCCTTCTTTAAAAGAACAGTTTAATCTCTCCGTAAGTATTGTGCATAATTATGATCAATAAAACCTTTAAACTTACTTCAGTGAAGTACAATACATGCTGCTTTCCAAATTGCTGTTTGATCCTTCTTTTCAATAATGTTTTTATGATGTATTCTACTTAGGAAATAGATTTTAGTTTTGCGTGCTTTATTGGCAGATAAAACACTGTTTTGAGAAGTAATCTAATCACAAAGGCTGAAGGCCTAAGTGATTAATTATGACGCATCTCAACGAAAAAACCTGTTTTATTTGCCAACAAAACACACAAAACTAAAATCTATTCCCATTCTAACACGTTCGAATTTCACCAGGAAGGGATACTTGCGGCTTTAAATATGAGAGAGTAAACTGGAATAGCCAGAGGTAGGTCATTTTGCAAAACATGTTCTAATCGACAAGACAATACAAGGTGAAATCCTTCTTTGTTTATATAAAAGAAAATCATAAAAGTGTTAGAATGAAGAATGAATACCTCCATACTGACAGGCTGGAATATTAATCTATACAATCAACATTTTTTTAAAGAAGAAGTAACTTCACTGTTGTGTAAACAGTTAATTGGGCTTAATTATAAGTTTCAAAGTTACACATTTTATTCTCGGCTATGCAAAATTCTTCCCAGTGCCCCTTATTCCTGTGTATTTCTATGTGCTAGGTGTTCAGTGTTGCTACAACTCTTTATCTGCTGTTTTGATACTGCATTTTTTTGTGTATATATTTATTTTTGAACCTTTTTTCTGTTTTGATAATAACAAGGAAGATCTGTGATAGATGTTTATAATCTTTTAGATGAAGCTTACATACCTGTATTATGCAGTAAAGCATTTACATACAGCTTGTTGATTTTTTATGCTGCCCAAAGACTTACAGGTAGCAGACAGTTGTCACTTTGTCCATCTATGTGTGTGTCCATCCCATACATCTTTTATAAGTGATTGAAAGAAAACCTGACAGCATAGTCCAAGAAGAGATGCTCATATTATCTGCATATCCAGGTTGGATCAGATACAGAGTTATCACCCTTGAATTGTAAATTTTAACTAAAATGTGTCCATTCCTATTTTGAAGTGATATCGGTGAAATTTCATTGGAGTGATCGGTATGAAGCCTTGTTTTGTCCATATTACATGTCTTACTAGGTTGTAGCGATTTTTCACTAAATTATCATCCTTTGATATTAGATAAAAGTCTATGTTACATAGAGATTCTTGTCTCGACTTCAAACTGCCCGCAGGTTTTGAATGAAACTTCAAAGAAGCAACTGGTATCAAACATGGGCATATTGTTGGGATAGCTTGATTCTGCTGCTTTGATTTTTATTTCAGTTTTGGCTCCTGAAAGTTTTTTTTTTTTTTTTAAACAAATTGTTTCTCGTATTTTTTTCTCTATTTCTCATCAACCATCTAAAACTTCATGGGAAAACAGTTGCAAAGATTATCAGCGTGTCCTGGCTCTGCAAGTTTTCACAGAGTTCTGGCACTATGACAAAGCTAAACCAAGAATAAGGTATTGCATTGGAAAGTTCTTAGCTCGACTACACGAAGTATGGAGAGCTGTCCTACTATACCTGGCATTTGCGTCCTTCAACGTCCGCACTTTGGTTAAAAGTTTTGACGCACTCGCTTTATCTGTGTAATTAGTTGATGGATTTGTTTAAAACTTAATTAAAACTTAAAATAGTTATTCCTCATCATTACCCACATCATATGGCACAAGGGCCATAACTCTCACACCAATATTTCATGAATTATTCCCCCTTCTTACTATTAATTTAAAGTTTTCATGCACATTCACTGATAGATCTCGGTTATTACTAAATGGATTTGAGTCAAACTTAAAATAGTTATTCAACATCATCACTCACATCATATGACTCAAGGGACAACTTTTGCACCAATATTTCATGAATTATCCCCCCTTTTTACTTAGAATTCCAGGTTAAAGTTTTGATGCACTTTCACTCTATTTCAATTATTACTAAATGGACCAATGGAAGTTTTGATTCAAACTTAAAATAGTTATTCCACCTTATTAACCACATCATGGCATGAGGTCCATAACTCTTGTACCAATATTTCATGAATTATGCCCCACCCCTTTTACTTAGAATTTCAGGTTAAAATTTTGATGCACTTTCACTCTATCTCAGTTATTATGGGGGAGACTATTGTTTTTGCCCTGTCTGTCCTTCCATCCGTCCATCACACTTCATTTCCGATCAATAACTGAGAACCATTTGACCTAGAACCTTCAAACTTCATAGGGTGGCAGGGCTTATGGAGTAGACTACCCCTATTGTTTTTGGGGTCACTCCATTGAAGTTCAAGGTCACAGGGGCCTGAACATGGAAAACCATTTCCGATCAATAACTTGAGAACCACTTAACCCAGAATGTTGGAACTTCATAGGATGATTGGTCATGAAGAGTAGATGACCCCTATTGATTTTGGCGTCACTCTTAAAGGTCACAGGGGCCTGAACATGGAAAACCATTTCCGGTCAGTAACGATAACCACTTTACCCAGAAGGTTGAAACTCCATAGGATGATTGGACATGCAGAGTAAATGACATCTATTGATTTTAGGATCACTTTTAAAGGTCAAGGTCACAGCAGACAGAAAAATGGAAATCCATTTCCGGTTAATAACTTGAGAACCATTTGACCTAGAACCTTCAAACTTCATAGGGTGATAGGAATTACAGAGTAGATGACCCCTATTGTTTTTTGCGGTCACTCCATCAAAGGTTAAGGTCACAGGGGCCTAAACATGGAAAACCATTTCCAATCAATAACTTGAGAACCACTTGACCCAGAATGTTGGAACTTCATAGGATGATTGGTCATGTAGAGTAGATGACCCCTTTTGATTTTGGCATCACTCTTAAAGGTCACAGGGGCCTGAACATGGAAAAGCGTCCGTTTCGAGTGCAGGAGGTCGTGGGTTCGATCCCCGGCCGCATCATACCAAAGACGTAAAAATGGTACTAGTAGCTTCCTCGCTTGGCGCTCAGCATTAAGGGGATAGTGCTAGGACTGGTCAGCCCGGTGTCAGTATAATGTGACTGGGTGGGGTATCATGCCACGTGTCTATGGAGTGGTATTCCAGTGAGGCAGCACTATAAAGTTGAGCATTGTGCTCACTGCTACAAGTAGACACCATCGTTTATATGACTGAAAAAGGCCCAGAATGTTTAAACTTAGTGGGATGATTGGACATGCCAAGTAGATGATCCCTATTGCAACCAACCATCAGTGTCTTTTTGACTTTCGCTCCTGTCCCCATTTGACTTCTTGCATATACGACTATGGATTGGGGGAGACATGTGCTTTTTTACAAAAGCATCTTCTAGTTACTAAATGGATTTGATTCAAACTTAAAATAGTTATTCAACATCATCACTCACATCATATGACACACGGGCCATAAATCTTGTACCAATATTTCATGAATTATCCCCCTTAGAATTTCAGGTTTAAGTTTTGATTCACTTTCATTCTATCTCAGTTATTACTAAATGGATTTGATTCAGACTTGAAATAGTTGTTCCCATTATCACCCACATCGTATGACATAATGTCCACAACGCTGGTACCAATATTTCATGAATTATGCCCCTTTTTACTTAGACTTTCAGGTTAATTTTGATGCATTTTCACTATATCTCAGTTATTACTAAATGTATTTGATTCAAACTTAAAGTTGATATTCCACATCATCACCCAGATCATATAACACAATATATATAACATATAACAAGGTGCAAAAATCACTCTTGCACCAATATTTCATGAATTATCCCCCTTTTTGCTTAGAATCATTCTTATTAATGTTTTTTTATCTCTCTTATTACTTAATATTTTTGACACAGACTCAAGCTATTGTCCAATATCTTCATTCTTATTGGAGTCATTAAACACTAGTGAGAGCCCCAGCTTCCTCAGATGTGCCCAGTTTAACTATCCAGCATCGAAATAGTCGAGCGCGCTGTCTCCGGTGACAGCTCTTGTTGATAAGGTTTGCAACACTGGACAAGAGATAGTACTGAGTAGTTCGACCTCTCTGCATCATAAATGTTATGTTGTATTTTCCTAAGTTTAGGACTACGCGGTTCCGCTAAAAAATCAAGGAAGTTCCGCCTTTTAGTTGATAATAAATGAAATCAATAATGTGTGCCTTAATCGGGAATCGTTACAATCCATTAGCTTGCCCTGAAATATGTGTTTGTATCAATTTAAAGGTAGATTTTGGAATAAAAAAAAATACTGCACATATTTGTACTGATGTGCAAGACGTTGCGGTTCGGACAAGTTATGTGGACGCACAAGGAAAAAGCGTATTCTTCCAAAAAATCCAAAGTCAGAGGCTCTGTGCACGTGCCGGAAGATTGTATATCTCATTCGGTATATATATATCGCATGTTACCGTAGAGGGTTCGATCCTGATTTTCGTCGCTTCACGAAAATCGGTAGGATCGATTCCCTGATAATAATAATAACAATATTAATAAATGAAATCAATAATAATAATAACAATATCGTAATAATGACCTTTAATTTAATGCTGTTTGTGCGATTTTACTATGACATTGTATACATGTATTCGTATTACCACTTTTAACATTGTAATAATCAGGTGGCACTTCAACCGTATAAATTGTAACTGATACGGTGTAGTTATAATGAAAGAACTAGTACTTGTTCTGTCCTAATGTTTTGTTTACATATTAAACATTTAAAAGAAAAGTTTCAGTAAAATTTTCTGTCCGGGAATAATGTCGGGAGGGCAGACGTTATCTGAAGAACAGAAAACAGGTATGCACTTCTTTGTATCTCTCATTTTGTTTTTGTCTTTTGCTTACGTCTTGAAGTCACAACTCTTGTCAGTACATCTTAACCAATGGCCGGAACTTGATCAGATCCAGGAATCGAAACATCAGCGCATCGTCCTAAACCTGTAGTCAAATTGTAAAAGTTCACAGCAACGGTTATATATGTATATGAAATGCAGTACACATCGTCTGCTTTTTCCGCTGGAAGTTGAGAGTTTTGTCCGTTTAAAGTACTCCATTAAGCATCATTTTCTAAAAAATGATGACTGTTTTTGCTGTTGCTCTGATGCAAAATTGTACCTGGTTCTTGGTGTTGCTTTGATTCAAACTGAATTATTTGTTAAAATTAAGGCTTGTTTTTCGATTTCTGTTTTGACTAATTCGGTAAAGTACTTTTTTGGTTTTCACTGATCAAAAATGACTTAAATTTGTTCCTTCGGTATGTATATTCGACCTCCAAACACTAATACGTGCTCAAAATAATGTCATACTCCGACTTTCTACAAATATGCCCTTTTTATTTCTTTATGTTTCACCAGCACTAAAGAATGCTTTCGAAGACATCGACATAAACGGCACAGGAAAGATCAGTAAATCCGAGTTAAGGGCTGCATTACAACTGATCGGCCAGAATCCCACATCAGAAGAAATGATAACGTACATGGAACGTTTGGGTAACGGTCATATTCTTAACATGAGAAAATACCAAATGATATATCAGAAATCGTACATACGGTTACTCTCTGTTAGCTTAGCATCTAAAGCAGTCTTGAAACAGTTCTAATTACTCGATTACTATTACATTAGTACTGGAAAACAAACAATATTAATAATAACATTCTAAATAATACTTTAACATTCGTGACGAAAATTTACATTACTTGCTAACCAGAAAAGAATATATTTTGTATTGACACTATTTTCACCTCTTTTTTATTGAATTAGGAATTTACATTTTTGTTTTCCTTTTTTTCCAGGTGATGGCGACTTTACACTGGACGAATTTCTTGAATACGTGGAACAACGAATACCTATAAAGTCACAAGAAGAGATCGATAAAGAACTGATGGACGCTTTTGAGAAGTTTAACGACGACAGGGATTTCCTGATCAGTAAAGAGGAGTTTAAAAAAGTGATGACGAAGTTAGGAGATGAACCTCTAACTGAAGGAGATGCTGAATATTTACTAGAAAGTCTGAGAAATATAGAGAAGAACGGGATGTTTAATGTTGCAGGTATATGTAGATATATTTGTTAAACTAAAATGATAGGTGTAGTATTGATAGTAAATTAATTTACAACTTGAATTGTCTTCTTTCGTTAACCATATTGTTATTTAAATCTGTATTTTTTAAAATGTCGCCACGTACTTGGAATCAGTGTTGCTATTATTTTTTCCCCTTGGAAACATCGAGTCCAGCGATGATTGTTTGTTTTGTGTGGTTTAACGTCACGCCGACTGTCAGGATACTGGTTATATGACCCAGGGAAGTGCCTACGCCTTTAGTATCTTGAACAATGGTTTGGGTCCAATCTCTAAGGTGACTATGTCTTAGACTAGCTGACAAACGATGTAGAATGTCCTTTGTTAAAACGTAAAGCTGGTGAGACCAAATATCTCAGATATAGAATTTTCCTCTGGCTACCTTGCCTAAATGATTCGTGTACCAATGATTCGTAAATGATTTCTTATTATGAGCTAGACAATTTCAGGGATCAGGCAAATCACTAAATGTTTCAAACTAACAATCTTCAATTAAAAATGATTAGCTCAAACTCCTATAGGCTGGAGACTCTATACTTGACTGGTCTTTTTGTTGGAGTTCCCGTCAGACAATGTCTTTGAATCAACAACATACGAGTCCTATCGCATAGATGCTCGGCCTCTGTCCTCTCAAACTCTATAAGATTGCCCTGACTCCTGGATGTTCAGCGCCTATATGCTATCATATATAGCATTTAACTACCATATAGGTATTATCCCCGATGCCTTGGCTGTACTTCGCCAATAATGCTGAACCGTCTATAAGCTGGAACTCTCCTACTATCTCAGTAGATTACCAAACTCTGGGTCTCTGTCTCAGCTTCCCGATGCTCAGCCTATATATGCTATCGTCTATAGCATTCAACTACCCTTAAGGTAAAACTCCTATGCGCTGGCCCTATAGCTCGAAACCTTATTGAAATTCTGCAACTCTTCTTTAGTCTAAGAACTTCCAAAGTTTTCTTTTTAATAATTTATCCGCCCTGACAGGGTGACTGCAATAGTCTCCTTCTCAAGGTACTGGGATAAATTATTAGTTGAATCCTCGATGTGTCTTCTTCAACCGCCGGATACCGAATGAGCTCTCTATCATTCATCTACCTATTTATACCCCAGCAGACGTGCTATTTTTAGAACTTGTTTCTGATTGGTCCAAATTTATACATTGTGTCTTACAACGAGTACCTGCTCTATCAAATATCTGGTTCCCTTTAATTTTTGTATATGACCTATTGTGTGATGCTGGGATCCAGCTATCTATATAATGAACCCAAATCAGCGACAAATGACCCAAATTCTATTAACTACAGCAATTCAACAATAATTATAGCTATGACAACATGAAAAGGGAGTCAAGCACTATCTGTGCTTATGTGTTACGTTATCAATATATTAAATATACAAATTATTCTGACAAATAGCCCCCTTCTCAAGAAAATACTTTCAGTTTTTCATAAACATGAAGAATAATTTGTAAACAAATCTCTTTTTCTTTTTACTATTTCTTGATTGATTTTTTTTTAAAGATCTGTTACACCTAACGTATATAACCCATTATTGTCTGCTTAAATAATCAGCACATACATTTTCTGTTCCTTTGATAGATTCTATCTTGAATCTGTAACACTGCAAAAACAATGCCCATCTCATAATTCTTGAGCTTTCTACTTTACATTTCTGTATGTAACTCAATGGGGCATGATCAGTCTGTAGGATGAACTCACTGCCGTACAAATACTTCTGAAATTTCTTAACACCAAAAACTATTGACAAACATTCCCTTTCAATTACCGAATAGTTCCTCTCTCTTTGGAGCAATTTTTTTACTGGCATATGCTATGGGAAATTGTCCATCTTCATACCTCTGAAGAAGTGCTGCTCCAACCCCAGTATCTGAAGCATCACACTGTAATATAAAAGGTCGTGAAAAGTCTGGTAACCGTAAAATAGGTGCTTGTGTAAGCAAGGTTTTCAAAGTTGAAAAGCTTTGGCATGTTGTTCTTCCCATACTACAGTATTAGGTTTCCCTTTCTTGATTAAGTCGGTCAGTGGTGCTGCAACTTCGGAGTATGATGCTATAAATTTTCTATAATAACAGTTAGGCCAAGGAAACTCCGCACTTGTCTCTTAGTCTTAGGTTCTTCTGCATTCTTTATACGCTCTAATTTATCATCTTCCATCTCCAGCTGATCATTTCCGACCTTATGCCCAGTGAATGAAACATTATCATATCCTATGAGACACTTTGATGGTTTTAATGTAAGCTTTGCATCTCTAACCCTCTTAAAAATATTTTGTAACATTGAGACATGTGTGTCCCACGTTATGGTGTGACCTAAAATATCGTCCACATAATTGTCAGCATGTTTGCATCCTGTCAATAATTTTCGCATCATTTTATTAAATGTAGCACCAGAATTTATCATACCAAATGGCATTTTTCGGAACTGGAAACTTCCCTCAGATGTTGTGAAGGCTGTCAAGTGCCTAGATTGCTTCTCGACAGGAATCTGCCAGTAACCTTTGCTGAGGTCTAATTTTGTGAAGAATTTATCCCCATGAAGTTTTGACCGAATATCTTCATCATTTCCCATAGGCTCCGTATCAAATTTAGTTATAGACCGCCTAAAATCATACAAAATCTGTTTGTATTATCTTTCTTTTTCACCATAACGATAGGGGAGTTGTATGCAGAGGTGGAAAGGTTCAATAATTCCAGCGTTTAACATGTGTTGAACCTCTTGGTTAACCTCATTACGTTTCGCGTATGGTATGGGGTATTGTTTGACTCTAACAGGTTCTGTGGTTGTGAGTTCGACCTTATGTTCTGCAAGATTCGTCGTTCCAGGACTTTCTGTAAAAATGTCTTGATATTGTTTTATAAGCGACTTAATTTCAGTAATTTGACTTTCAGACAAATGAGGATTAATTTGTACATTTTCATAGGTTTCTGACCTCCTATTCTGACAAGGTCAAGCAAATTTTCGTCATCAACTACCCCAGTCTCTGTGCTAACATCGGCCTCGATCACGGCGACACTTCCTGCAAAACTATCTTGTCTTTCTTCGTACTTTTTGAGTAAATTGATATGGTAAAGCCTATCTTGTCACCGACTTTTACTTTAAAATCCATTTTGTTGACCATATCAACTACTTCATAAGGTCCTTTCCACTGAGCATCAACTTATTGTGGTTAGTTGGTAAAAGCAACAACACTTTATCCCCGACCTTTAAATTTCTGTTTCTGGCACTCTTGTCGTAATGGTGTTTGTACGTTTCTTGTGCTAAATGAAGACTTTCTCTAGCTATCTTACATGTTTCCTCCAGCCTATTCCGTAAGTCTAATACATACTCATATGTGTTTTCGTGTTTCTGGTGTTTCAGCTTCAGTCCAAAGTTCTTTAAGTACTTGCATAGGTCCTCTAACTGTCCTGCCATAGAGAAGTTCAAATGGTGAGAATCCTGTACTTGCCTGCGGAACCTCTCGATATGCAAACAGTACAGCTGACAAATATCTATCCCAGTCTTTTGGTTTTTCTTGACACATCTTTTTCAACATACTCTTTAAAATACCATTCATACGCTCACAAAAACCATTGCACTTTGGGTTATACGGAGTTGTGAACAATTGTTTCAGGCTGATCAGCCTACAAACTTCTTCCATCAGCTGTGGGTAAACTGACTTCCTCTGTCACTTAAGATTTCGGATGGAAATCCTACTCTGGAAAATATATCTAGCAAAGCTTCAGCCACCCGTTCTGTCTCAATGCTAGGTAATGCAACTGCCTCAGGATATCTTGTGGCATAGTCGACCACTGTAAGAATATACCGATTTCTTTTTTCTGAAATAGGAGCAATAGGTCCTATTAAATCCACAGCCACCCGATGAAATGGTGTCTCCATTATTGGCATATCTCCCAATGGAACCTTTCTAACTTTTCCTTTTGGGATCATTTTCTGACATATATCACACGACCTACAAAACCTTGTGACATCACTAGTTAACCCAGGCCAGTAAAAACTTGTTTGTTCCTATCAACTGTCTTTCTTATTGATAGGTGTCCTCCAACTATTGATTCATGAGCTAAAGACATAACCCTTTTTCTGAATTGAGTTGGAACTACAATCTGCTTTATCTCTTTGATAATACAGCCTCTCTTTCTTCGAAGGTTCTAAACAATACATCTTTCTTGACTTCATACATAAATGTAAACCCACTCTTTGTCTTCATTTTCTTTTATGCGAGGCATATGTCCACAGTTTCCTAGGGTATTGTCTTCCTTCTGAGCTTTTTTTAATTGCTCGACATCAAGTTCATCCTGTTTAGGTTCTGTGACCTTCAAAGGTTTTATTGACTGTTTTTCTTTCTCAGCCTGTGCTCTCGTTACCACAGCTGCAACAATATTTTCTTTTGATGGAGACTGTTTTCCATCCCTACTACTCCAGTTAATGTCTGGTCTGTCAGAAGCCCCTTTGATATTTCCAATAACTAAATCACAGATCAAAGTTGTCAAAACCATGACTTCAACTTCTCCTGTATAATATGGTGTGTCAACATGTATCTTTGCTGAAGGAACTATCCTTGTTCGTCCATCAATTGCAACCATAAGATACTTCTTATCTAACATTTGATTCTCTGATACAAAATCTTTCTTAACAGCTGCCAACTCACAACCTGTATCTCTCAAAACTTGAACTTCTTTATCCCCTATATATCCTGTCTTCAACACCAAGTTTCTTTCACCGGTTGTTGAATCAATGGTACAGGTGCTTGCTATGACCGAAACAGATTGTCCATCTCCTAACTTAAGTAATCCATCTTCTATGTTGTCTTTTACCTTTTGGTCATCTAATGACACGCTATGCATGAAGCTGACACTTTCCTGTCTTCATACTGTCTGTTTTTCTGCGCTTGGCCTTCCTTTCTCCAATCTATAGGTGTAGAATCTTGCGTTCCATGCCTATTTCTCTGTCTTTCCTCATAGGATCCCTACTAGCTAAAACAGCACCGCTTATTTTTCTCTTGGATAGGTCTCTGCATTCTCTAGCTATATGACCTTCCTTGTGGCATACAAAACATACAGGCTTTTTAAAAGCTGGCCTTTCTCTTTGTTGGGGCTGAGATGAAGGTGTCATACTTAGACGTTGTGGTGGCCTATTGGATGAGGAATTATTTTTCATAACCCTGTTTGAGGTTATAGTACCACCATGTGCTTCAATGTATTGTTCTGCCAACTGTGTGATCTCAGCTCTCGATTTTGCAACTCTTTCCTTTAAGAACAAAGCAAGGTCTGTGGAACAAGTTTGGATGAACTGTTCTCTGATCATAAGGTCTTTCAGCATTTCAAACGTATTGTCAACTTCTGCCATCTCTGTCCACCGACTAAAATACCTGTCCAACCTTGCCATAAACTGAAAAACAGTTTCACCACGCTCTGGCTTGCATTCCCTGAACTTCAATCTAAAACCTTCCTCTGTCAACTGATAACGCTTCAGTACGGCTTTCTTCAATGCAGGATAGTCATTGGCTTGGTCTGGAGGCATGCTTGTATATACGTCCAGGCCTTTTCCTGTAAGTAATGAGCTGAGGCTTACAGCCCATGTCTCTTCCTTCCATCCCTGGCTTTTTGCAAACCGTTCAAATCGCTCGAGGTATGCATCCATATCATCTTTACTTTCCTCGAACTTCGGTAGTCTCGGCCGCAGTGTCTTACTATTATGGTGCTCAGCACCTTTCTCATCTCCCAGAGCTCCGGCATCAGCCTTTATTTTAAGCATCTCCAACTCCTGTTGCTTCAAAACACGTTCTTCCTCCTTTAAAGCTCTTTCTTCCTCTTTCAAAGCTCGTTCTTCTTTCAAGCGTTCGATCTCAAATAACCTTTTCTTCTCAGCCTGTTCAAGCTCGAACAATCGTTTCTTCTCGGCTTCTTGAGCCTCAAACCTACGCTGTTCATCATCATGACGCCGCCTTTCTTCATCTCGTCTCAGCATCCTCTCCTCACGTTCAGTATACTCTTTTTCTTTCCTATCTACAAACTCTATGAGCTCTGAACCTGAGAGACCCATACGTTCACCCATCTCAACCCATTTATCGTAGTTCATCTTTAAGCTTTAGGATGGAACTAATTCTAAAACCCAACTAAAATATATGTAGCTCAGGCTACCTACAGTCACAGCGCCTTTTGGGACACCAACAGAACGTAAAAACCACTAGTCTCTTTTACCTCCTTGGATATAGATCCCGGACGAGCCCCCAAATTGTCAGGATACTGGTTATATGACCCAGGGAAGTGCCTACGCCTTTAGTATCTTGAACAATGGTTTGGGTCCATCTCTAAGGTGACTATGTCTTAGACTAGCTGACCAAACGATGTAGAATGTCCTTTGTTAAAACGTAAAGCTGGTGAGACCAAATATCTCAGATATAGAATTTTCCTCTGGCTACCTTGCCTAAATGATTCGTGTACCAATGATTCGTAAATGATTTCTTATTATGAGCTAGACAATTTCAGGGATCAGGCAAATCACTAAATGTTTCAAACTAACAATCTTCAATTAAAAATGATTAGCTCAAACTCCTATAGGCTGGAGACTCTATACTTGACTGGTCTTTTTGTTGGAGTTCCCGTCAGACAATGTCTTTGAATCAACAACATACGAGTCCTATCGCATAGATGCTCGGCCTCTGTCCTCTCAAACTCTATAAGATTGCCCTGACTCCTGGATGTTCAGCGCCTATATGCTATCATATATAGCATTTAACTACCATATAGGTATTATCCCCGATGCCTTGGCTGTACTTCGCCAATAATGCTGAACCGTCTATAAGCTGGAACTCTCCTACTATCTCAGTAGATTACCAAACTCTGGGTCTCTGTCTCAGCTTCCCGATGCTCAGCCTATATATGCTATCGTCTATAGCATTCAACTACCCTTAAGGTAAAACTCCTATGCGCTGGCCCTATAGCTCGAAACCTTATTGAAATTCTGCAACTCTTCTTTAGTCTAAGAACTTCCAAAGTTTTCTTTTTAATAATTTATCCGCCCTGACAGGGTGACTGCAATAGTCTCCTTCTCAAGGTACTGGGATAAATTATTAGTTGAATCCTCGATGTGTCTTCTTCAACCGCCGGATACCGAATGAGCTCTCTATCATTCATCTACCTATTTATACCCCAGCAGACGTGCTATTTTTAGAACTTGTTTCTGATTGGTCCAAATTTATACATTGTGTCTTACAACGAGTACCTGCTCTATCAAATATCTGGTTCCCTTTAATTTTTGTATATGACCTATTGTGTGATGCTGGGATCCAGCTATCTATATAATGAACCCAAATCAGCGACAAATGACCCAAATTCTATTAACTACAGCAATTCAACAATAATTATAGCTATGACAACATGAAAAGGGAGTCAAGCACTATCTGTGCTTATGTGTTACGTTATCAATATATTAAATATACAAATTATTCTGACACCGACAAAGTTATATGTCATATGGCGAGTTTCCAGCTTTTAATAATGAGGAAGACCCCAGGTGCCCTACGTGCACTATTACAGTACGGGCGGGCACCTGGTAGAACCACCGACCTTCTTTAAGCCTGCTTGGTGGTTTCCTCACACAAGGAATTCAACGCCCAAAATGGGACTCGAACTATATCGGTGAGGGGCAAGTGATTTGAAGTCAGCGACCTTAACCACTCGGCACCTAGGGTCCTTTATAACTATGCCTATGCTAAAATTAAACTATACCTCTCATGAACATACTATATCTAACTGAGTCTGCTACGGTTTGCTTAGATGCGTTCTATTCATCCAAAGGATATTGTAATTATCACAGTGGTCTTTAAGTATCGTGTAGCGGCTGTAAAAATCCTCGTTATTGGACTAGATTCTGTTAGTATACACCTGATCATCTGAAATTAATATTTTTTTAAAACAGGGTACCGGTGCAAGAGGGCACGTTTCATTACCTCTTATGAACATACTACATACCATTTGTAAGCTTGATTCCATTCCATGCTTCCAAACAATATGCTTAATGTTAAACCACCAGTTTCATCAGGTCACTCTCATGCCGCTGATAAAGTTTTCTTACTTGAATACTTCGTAAAACATTCGTAGTCTATAACTTACAAATGTAAACATAAATAATCTAGAAAGCATTGGGACGATAAATGGTAAAGATATCTGTCAGCAGCGTATAAGACACAATTTTATTTCTCTTTTCCAGAATTAGCCAGATTATTCATGGGATGACCTGAAGAGCGGAGAGCGTCGGAAACTGCCGAAGTTTGAACTTCCTAATGAGAAAAAAAAAATGAATATGCTCAAGCGATTTAACTAGTTGAAATTAGATTGTTAAAGAATTAATTGTTTTGTGTTTGTGAAATATAAATACGTTTTTCTATAAACCATGTACAATATATGTAAAGGTATTTGTTAATTGTCATTAAATGTCTTTGTTTTATGTCAGAGTAAATAAATGAAACGGAAGAATGGTTGCACACTCTCGCTTTTCATATTTGCTACCGGTCTAATAATTTATTTCGGCTATTAATGCAGAATTATGACACAGGTATGTCGAGTTATTTTTTTAGAAGTGAAATATAGATACAATGCTTTTTTCAATTATTTGGTGTCTGTCTGTTGGTCTTTTGATGAAAAATATTTCGATCTTCTACTTCTTAACGAACAAATTTCCTTCCGTTTAGTGGACTAATAGAAATGGTAAATAACAATGGTTGGACATACTAATATAAATTCTAGAATACTCTTTCATTGTTTACATAAATGTTAATTTGACTGCTGCAGACATCTGTATTATACGTTTTGTTTTTCATTGTAGAAATTATCAAAAACATTGAAAGAAGGTAAGAATGAGTTACATCTTTATATTTTATTTTACTAGTCAAAAAATGCTTATAATTTTTATACAGTTTTGAGCGTCTTGTTCGTTGTAACCAAATCAAACCATACACAATTTGACACTGGGTTATCTACTTACATTAGGTCACTCTCTGGCCAAGCTGAATGTCTTTTGTCCCGTACCCGTTTATGGATTCGAGCTTCACTCTGGTCGTCATATGAATAAGTCATCCCGAGGTAGATTGGTGGTTCTACCCGGGCGCCCGTCCATGTCCGAAATGATTCTTGCAGAAGGAATCCTAGCTTGACTCGTTATACTGTATTTTAAGATAGTTTTTGCGTAATTTTTATCACGCGATTTTTAGAGAATTATTAAAAATTCTCTTTTCCCTTAATGTTCACCATTGTTTTGAATTCAGGTGTCACTCTGTTAAGAAATAATAATTAGCGAAAATGAAATCATCATCCACAACAGCTTAATTGTACATGTTTTGCCCTTTGATGCATTTAAATCAGCTATCAAAGAGGCATTTGACCTGATTGATAGAGAAAAAGAAGGCAAATTGGACAAATATGGTGTACGTGAAGTGTTGCAGCTGATTGGTCAAAACCCTACTAAGAAAGAGATGGACGAATATTTCAAAGGAATTGGTAAGTGTTTAACTTTTAACCAGGCGGTGATATATACATTATAAATGCTTGGCTGACTATAAATCCAATAACAAAAGACAATGGGAGCGGAGGTCTAGTGGTTAAGGTTTCGGTCACTCAACCTGGGCATCGTGGGTTCGAGACTACTCGAATCACGACTACGCCTTCTCATATGACATCAGTACTGGTCTTTCCAGGAAACGGACTCGAGAGTGGTTCAAATAATCTTAAAGCTGTCATCACAATCGAGCTGAAATAATTTAGTATACTTACAAAAGACATACATGTATTATTACCCAAAAGACAGAAAAAAATCACTTTTATTTAGTATTTATAGACTAAAGACCCTTTTAATGTGAACCTAAAAATTATATCCCTACCGGAAAATAATGCAGTTCACAATAATAACGCTTCAATATCAAACTTGGTACGTTTACTGAACTCCACTGATGAATGATATAATATAAAAGTTTCTCAATATAGTTGAAAGTTACAACATGGTAGAAAAAGCTGTAGAAATTCCTTTTCTAACGCCTCGTTTTTCATCTCTTGGTACTATATTTATAAATTATTTGCTCAAGAAAATAAAATTTATTTGTATCTGGTAATGGGCCAGAAACATTAAGTGCATGCTAAATTTTCAGAGAATTTTCAAGGAACATATTTGGCATATTACTTCATCAAATTATGTAACTATTTTTGATATTGGTATGAATAATAAATGGATCAGTGCTATTAAAGGAAATACATTTGAACTTTGGTTTAGTCCCATGCAATGGCTGAACAACAACAACAACAAAAAGACCTACACACACAACAGCAACAGTTAAGCAGATTTAGAAAGTAAAAGACAATGTACTATAACTTTTACAAATATTCTACTTACACGTAATTAACACATGGAAACACACAGTGCAGTAAAAACGCTTATCCTAACTAATATAAAAAGAAATATTTTCTCGTAGTCATGTGATCAAAATGTCCGTGTGAATACGCATTAGACTGCCATTGTAATGGATTTCAAATACATGCATGATTGCTGGTAAATTGCACCTTTTCGCGTCGTAATTCGGGGAAAACTTGACATATGCTTTCTCCATAAATAAATGGTTTAAGAGAATTCAATCTGATCGAGAAAAGCATGTACTGGCACGCAAGAATTTACATTGTATCTATTTCCTTTCGTGTTAGAAAAATGTCCGTGTTTTGAACTTTTGACATGATTGAAGTTTTATACTATTGTCTTGTCATCTTTTAAAATGATGACACAGGACAGAAACCTTATAAAAACGCTGGTAAAACAATCTTCAAAATATGAAGTTTCTAATTTCATTTTTTTTTCTATATATTTGTAGAAGGTGATAAGATCGACAGGGAAGAAATTGGAGATTTTATAGAACAATTTGTTCATCTAAAATCACAAGAAGCTATCAATGAGGAGATAGCTGGCGCATTCGCCAAGTTTGATACAAATGAAGATTTTGTTATTACTAAGGCAGACTTTAGAGAGATCCTGACGAAACTTGGTGACGAACCGTTATCAAATGCACAAGCAGATATGATCATTGAAGGACTTGCTTCAGATTCCGAAAACGTTAAAGTTCCAGGTCAGTGTAAGCCATAAAATCTGTCACTTATTTTCTTTGTAACACACAGCTTTTACTAGAATTGTTTGTAGGAGAGTGTTTTGTAAAGTTTAGATGCCGCACATACATTGCAATAAAACCTCTCGCATCTTTCCTGATGTATGCATGTAGCATTTACTAGAACTGTTTGTAGAAGAGCGTATGGCCAAGGCTTCTGTAAAATATTTCCTTTTGTAGCTGTGTTCTTTACTTGTAATGCACTACATTTGTCAATGTTCCTAGATAAAAACAATACTTTTAAGGGTACATTGGTAGTATCTCGCTGTTAAAGACATTGAAACTCACTGGTGTTTAACGTTTGAATTCATAGAACCGGCATTTTTTGTAAATTAACAATAAACTAGTTTGTACGGAAATACCAGCAGCCTTCTATACACATTGACAATTTTTCCAATTATTTTCAGATCTATCAAAACTTTTAAGTGGCTGAGGGAATTGGATGACTGTGATATGATGGAACAAACCAAGAAGACTTTTATAATTATATTTATTTCAATTTACAGAGTAATTAATAATAAATGAAAACACACCAAAACAAAACGTAATGTTTATATACTTTGGTATATTGTCAACAAAAGTATTTTTATAACCGTGTATGGTGTGTCAAGTCGGTGCTATTGCCAACAGCTTGTCAATTAGATCTGAAAGGAAGAAAATGTACAATCAGTGGGATCTGAAATCAACTGGTAAAATATAGAAGAGACTTAATAATTCAATATATTATATGCTCCATAGTTCATTTGTAGTAAACAAATCATCACCAGCTCTTTTTGCAATGATACGGTGATGAATACATATGCTAATTGCATTGCTTGGATACAAGTTTATTTTTATAGGTTATCAGCTATTCACGAGTTCTGCAGCGGAAATATTGCCCGACTTATTTATAAATGTAATGTAAAAATTATGAATTTGTTCAATAGCCGGAATAAGATTATCATTACGGGATGTAATAAATCATATTACTGACTTAATTTTCCATTCATTCCCCACCCCCCTAGAATATGTGTTGCGAACAAGAAGCATTTTCAAACGGAAACATATTGAGCAGCCACAGTATTGTATATGCTGTGTGAACTGAAAGATGGAATTTTCAGACAAAGATTAACTTTATAACCGTACAACTTTAAGAAGGGCCCGCTAAAATCATCTTTGAAAGTACTTTAGATATAACACAAATATTTTACAAGAAACGATTTCAACTTACCCTCTATCTGGATATTGCCTTCATGATCTTTATCAAACTTGGCAACAACTTGTTTAGCTTCATCTAAGGAAAGTCGCTCCCTTCCTTCTCTTGTCAGAATAAAAATGAATTCATCCTCATTTATAACAGCTCGGTTGTCAACAAAGAGTCTGAAGTCTTCCTGAAATAAAAAAAAAAGTTAAAAAAAAATAATGTTCATTTATAATTCCGTGTATCCATGGTCATTGTGCAAGATGTTGCACCTGGTAACAAATTATTACAATTTTTCTTTTTACGTTTGACTATTTTTACACACTTACTAATAAGTAGCATGCCCCTTTAGTCCGAACTCCCTCTTTTCTCAAAGTGACTTGACGGGAAGACACCATTTCGCATGAAAATATTATACGCATAAAAGAAGTCATAATAATTGAGCCGTGCCATGAGAAAACCAACATAGTGCATTAGCGACCAGCATGGATCCAGACCAGCCTGCACATCCACGCAGTCTGGTCAGAATCCATACTGTTTGCTTTCAAACCATTTTGCAATTAGAGAAACCGTTGGCGAACAGCATGTGCGCGGATGCGCAGGCTGGTCTGGATCGATGCTGGTCGCAAATGTTCTATGTTTGTTTTCTCATGGTGCGGCTCAATTATAATGCTGTTATATTGATCTGATGTGCCATAATTGAACTGTTCAATATTTACAGAGTAGTTAGAGCACTGCATTCTTTAACAGGTTACTGGTTATTATCGGTATTTTTAGCTCACCTGAGGAATGCTAAGATGAGTTTTTGTGATCGCTCGATGTCCGGCGTCTGTCTGTCTGTTGTCTGTCAACATTTAGCTTGTTTATGCGATAGAGGCTGTATTTTTCAACTGATCTTTATGAAATTTGGTCAGAATGATTACCTTGGCAAAATCTAGGTCAAGTTTGAAAATGGGTTATCTAGGGTCAAAAACTAGGTCACTAGGTCAGATCAAAGAAAAACTTTGTGTATGCGATAGAGGCTGTATTTTTTCAATAAGTCTTCATGAATTTTAATCAGAATGATAACCTTGATAAAATCTAGGCCGAGTTCGAAAATGGGTTATCTGGGGTTAAAAACTAGATCACTAGGTCAAATCAAAGAAAAACACTGTGTATGCGATAGAGGCTGTATTTTTAAATTAGTCTTCATGAATTTTCGTCAGAATAATTACTTTGATGAAATCTAGGCCAAGTTTGAAAATGGGTTATCTTGGGTTAAAAACTAGGTCACTGGGTCAAATCAAAGAAAAACATTGTGTATGTAATAGAGGGTGTATTTTTCAGTTAATCTTCATGAATTTTGGTCAGAATTGAATGCCTTGATAAAATTTAGGTCAAGTTTGAATATGGGTCATCTGGGATGAAAAAGTAGGCCACTAGGTCAAATCAAATGAAATCATTGTGTATGCGATAGAGGCTGTATTTTTTCAATTGATCTTCATGAAATTAAGTCAGAATGATAACATTGATGAAATCTAGGTCGAGTTTGAATATTGGTTATCTAGGGTCAAAAAGTAGGTCACTAGGTTAAATCAAAGAAAAACCTTGTGTATGCGATAGAGGCTGTATTTTTCAACTGATCTTCATGAAATTTTGTCAGAATGATAACCTTGATGAAATCTAGGTCAAGTTTGAATATGGGTCATCTGGGATTCAAAAACTAGGTCACTAGGTCAAATCAAGGAAAAATTTGTGTTTGCAATAGGGGCTGCATTTTACACTGTATTTTCATAAAATTTGGTCGGATTGGTTACCTTGTTAAAATCAAGGTCAAGTTTGAATATGGGTAGTCTGGGGTCAAAAACTAGGTCACTAGGTCAAATCAAAGAAAAACATTGTGTATGCTGTAGAGGCTGTATTTTGCAATTGATCTTCATGAAATTTGGTAAGAATGATAGCCTTAATGAAAATAGGTCAAGTTCGAATATGGGTCACCTGGGGTAAAAAAAAACTAGGTCACTAGGTCAAATCAGAGAAAATACTTGTTTATGCTCAAGATATTTGCTCCAATTTTAATAATAATTGGTCAGAATATTTATTTCCATGAAATTACTACGTCAAGCATGTTTACACTGTTATGGTGTGTTTCTCAGGTGAGCGACCTAGGGCCATAAGCAAAGGGTCAAATTCCTGCTAAAATACAAATTTTACCCTTTATCACTAATTCGTAGTTTTGAAAATTAGAAAGAAATCAAAGAATGGCACAAAAGGATTATCTGATACAAAGAATGACAATTATTGATGTGTTACAGTAAAATTGTAAAAGGTACTCATACTAATGTGACTTTATATATGCGCATCACAAGCAAGTACTTGAAGAAGTTGATACATATTGTTATATGTGTCTATTTTTCTTCTTCAAGTTATGCAGGTATGAAAAACAAATGTGGTCAGTTTCTAGTTCTATTTTATATTTTGTATTCCCCCAAGGATAGGGGTTTTTTTTATCCATTATGAGGACAGAACATCAGAATAGCTAGAATAGTTACATATTTGGTTCATTTACGATAATAGTTTTAAATTCTGTATATTAGTACATTTATTTATATTTGTTATCATGGACACGGGTAATGTCGTCTTATCCAGACAGGTTTTCAATGCTGTTCAATTATTGTGCGCATATTGCCTCAAGCAAAGATTTGCATACAAAGTATATTTTTGTATAACTTGAAATATATGCACCTTGATAGAACATTTTTAAAACGTTTTTAAAACGTTTCGATGATGTCACTGAAATAATTAAAAGTTTAATAAGTCAGTTTTACAGGAGTTGAAAAAAAAATAAATATCGTCATATTTTCCAAAAAATTATATAGTCATATTCGGTTTTAAATGTCAAAACTGAAAACAAATTGACACTATTACCCTGCTTAAACGTAAAAAAAGATGCCATATATAAACCCTTCTTTAATAACCAATCCCAGAAGGGGATAAGGTAGGTTTACAAAATTGTCGCCCCTTTTTCGTTAGATAAAGGGGCATCGATCCTGTGATGCGTGTATGTGGTCGCACTGTTACATTTTTTTACAGTGGTGTCCCTTTTTTAGTGTGTACTCTACTTACTGGGTAGTGTTCATGGTACTGTACTATGAGTATTGTTCACTGGGTAGTATTCACGGTGCCTTGAGTACTGCTCACTGAGTAGTGTTCACATTACCATGGTTACTGCTCACTGAGTAGTATTCTTGGCACCGTGAGTACTGCTCACTGGGTAGTGTTCACATTACCATGAATACTGCTCTTTGAGTAGTATTCATGGCACCGTGAGTACTGCTCACTGGGTAGTGCTCACGGCACCGTGAATACTGCTGAATGAGTTGTGTTCACGGCACTGTGAGTACTGCTCACTGAGTAGTGTTCACGGTGCTGCGAGTACTGCTCACTGAGTAGTGTTCATTGCACTGTGAGTACTGATCACTGAGTAGTGTTCACATTACCATGAGTACTGCTCACTGAGTAGTATTCACGATACTGTGAGTACTGCTAACTGAGTAGTTTTCATGGCACTGTGAGTACTGCTCACTGAGTTGTTTGCACATTACTGTGAGTACTGCTCACTGAGTAGTGTTCACGGTGCTGCGAGTACTGCTCACTGAGTAGTGTTCATTGCACTGTGAGTACTGATCACTGAGTAGTGTTCACATTACCATGAGTACTGCTCACTGAGTAGTATTCACGATACTGTGAGTACTGCTAACTGAGTAGTTTTCATGGCACTGTGAGTACTGCTCACTGAGTTGTTTGCTCATTACTGTGAGTACTGCTCACTGAGTAGTGTTCACGGCAACGTGAGTACTGCTCACTGACTTGTATTCACGGTACTGTGAGTACTGCTCACTGAGTAGTGTTCATATTACCATGAGTACTGCTCACTGAGTAACATTCACGGTAGTATGAGTACTGTTCACCGAGAATGAACTTGAGGACACGATCGGGAGTTTGTGTATGAAGCGCGTTAAATAAAGATATTTATAATTTAAGCAGTTTACCTTGAGTAAAACGTTACAAACGCTTTTCAATTTTGATTTTTAAAATTAGTAAAACAATTAATTCTCGCGTGTTTCCATTACGTATATAGTCCGTCAGTAATTAAGTTTCGAAGCATTCTTAAGAAATTTAGCATGAATTTCAAGATATCTAAATAAAATTTCTTTTTTGCTGTCGTACGAACTGGAGGCCAGTGCCTTTAAATGCAAAAAAAGAAAAAACGGATTGTTTCGCCGAAAGGCAAACCGACAAACAGACACAGCACCATAAAGAAAAGAAAGCAGAGAACTACCTTTAACATATCTCTGACGTCATCAGCCTGTTTCCAATCCACTTTGGTCATCATAGAGAGAAAGTCATCCTTTGTGAGTTTGTCACCAAAATCTGCGAATTCAAACGTTTAATTAAAAAAAAAAACTGATATTTTTATGCGCATCTGATACGCAACATGCATGTGAATATGACTAAACTAGTCATTGTAACCCCAGTTAGGCTAACATGGTGTAATAGGCCTCAATTTCACCAAAAGCGTACATACAACTTGATAATTTAAGGGGACGCATATTGCTACATTCGCAGTTCATACAGCAATGCGGAAGGGGTGCATATTCAAGAAATCGATGGTGGGAAAATAAAAAACATATTCCTAAACTGATATAATACTGATGGACACCTGTAATATTCAGTATTTTGTGGATAAGGATGTGGTACTATGAATGTAATAGGAAAACAGAGGTCTTTGTGAAAGTACATTCAACACAAAATATTAAGCTTTTGTATAAGGAAAATACAGGCTTTTTACAATAACAGTATTCCAAATAATGTTGAAGGGATGAGATTTTCTTTCTAACACACCAGGTTTGCTTAAACATGTAAAAATTTAACGCCACGTCTGTTCATCTCGGGATGGACGCCATATTTCTCATTGATAAAAAATGTAAACAAAAAAATCAGAGTGGGATTAGCATTGCAAGAGCATAACATGATATTCTACACAATGAATACCTTAGAAGGGATATCTAAGATGCTACACAGGTCAGGCGGGTTAAATGCATAATGTCGATCACTTGAAATTCATCTTGAAAAGGTGGTTAATTTTAGTTTGTTTACATGGTTTTTAATTTTCCCACGACTTCTCGGCGATTCACTGCTAATGTTTTACTGCGCCGGACGAAAGGTAACTCTAATAAACAACGGGAGACAACTTAGGTGTCAGCACGTGTACGATTTTTAAAAAAACATGTCGATGATTATAATTTCTTATCAAATAATGAATCCTATTCAGATATTCGTCTTTAATATTAGAAAATTATTAATTTCTGTGGACATTTGTCAAATAATATTACTTACAGTGGACTACTTTGCGCATCAAACTGGTTTCCGCTTCAGTTGTGAGGCACTTCTGTTATACTTTTTGACAACAATAACAAAACACAAAATGAATCAATAAAGTCACTTATAAACCGACTGCTATTAAACAGTACTAAAACTATATGTGCAGTGACTCAAATCACGCTTTATTCCAATAGTAGATCAATATAGCTTACAAACTTGACGGATTATCTCGAACACCTGCTTACTGGACTCACTGCCACATATCAAGTTATTAGTAATAAAGTTGTGTTACACATTAAATTCTTCAAGAATAATTATTTGAACTGCATAATCCATTAATTACGTTTAGATGATACTGCATTTACAACTTATTTGACCCCGTTTTTTACGTGAATGACAGTATTCTCGTGCAACTCGTGCAAACAGAGTTATGAAAAGTATGGTGGAGAATTCAAGGACAAATTATAAATGACATCAAAGTGAGGATAACTGTATATTCGTCCAGTTTTGATCATTGACATTCCTGCTGTTTATTAGTAACTTTTGTGAACAAGATTAGAATGTTGCTTTTGCACATATACACATTGATTGGACCTCTCAACCAAATTTCATACCTTATTTTAGGGATTTTTAAGACAATACATTTTCAAAAGTTTGTTGAATGTGTTTTGATATTTAAGTGCATTGTAGTTCATGAATACCAAGTTAAAAATTAATAATGGCAACATTTCTAGGCCTTTATTGTAAGCCACTAGACTTCTGTAACGATAAATGTTTAATGTATTAAGGGGAATATACTCTTTTAGTTTTGTAATGTGGCATTCCTTGACCACCGTATCTTTTCTTATGCACTACTTTGTAAACAAACTAAATAATATGTTTTAGCTCACATATGCGAAATGAAAAGCAAGACAGTGAACTTATTTCACATTCTTTCTTTAAATTAGAATCTGTAGGACATTGATAAATGTTTAGACAAAGTGAAGCACTATTATTTTCGCACCAAAAAGTCTTAATTGTTGACTTTGAATGTACACAAGAAGTCTTACGTAATTCAACAATAACTTTCTTGTTTCAGTTTTTCTCATTTTTATTTTAGTGAGCAATCCTTTGTGTACTTATAACAGTTGAAACAGTATTCATTTCATTTACCAAAACCTTGTACTTTTTTGCAGGTAAATTTTATAATACCCCACCCACTTTTTTCTAATTTCAAAGTATGCGTCCCCTTAAGCTTTAAAAGTGTCAAACGATAGAAATAAGGTGCATATTGACAAGTTATATAGTGACAGAAGTTTAAAAAATAATTAATTTAGATTACCTCCCATGATAATTTTAATTTTTCATGAGTTATCTCCCTTGAAAACTAGGGGGAAAAAAGATTTTCTCCTTTTCCCTACAGGGAATTTTAGATTTATTTTTGAGTTTTGTATCAGAATCATAATGCAGCTTTCTACCGAAAAATTGTCTCGAACTTGATACCGATTGTCTCCCAAAAATAATGAAATTTGAAAAATCTTTTAATTTTGAATGTCTTTAAAGTGACCAAATTTCATTTAAATATTACCATCCAGTTACAAGATATGAAATATGGCTATTACACCATGTTATCCTTAAAGGCTCATAATGCCTTTATTTTCAATGTGACTGTCACATTTTTATGAACCAAAATATGTCTATTTCTTGTTAAAACTTTTCTGCGATAATTGTTTTCTAACATATCTGCCAAAGATTTGAATATTAATTAACATAGTGAGAAATACTATTGAACCTTCTGTTTATGATTACCTCCCTTTATGATTCTAACTGTATAACACAGTTTTGTTATAACACATTCTCAAATTAACTCAGAAATGATTTTTTTGATTTTTTTTTTGGTCTAAAAATGTTGAAATTTGTAATGCCAAAATCGTTTTTGATGATGTTTGAAAATCTAAAAAAAAGTCCCTATTACCACCTCCAGGGTTCTTTAGAATGAAGTAAAGCTTTAAGAAACTATATAGTGCCCACTATACGCGAGTATAATGTTGCTTTAATTACTGTCTCTGATAATTAAGGAGTAAAGTTAAACAAATAGCTATTAAACTTTAAAGTACTCACCTGTACCTGTGCCCTTTATGAGCTGATCTATTTCGATCTCAGTAGGGTTCAGCCCCGACAGCCGTACCGCGTCGATCACTGTCTCTTTTGTATTTGGGATCGAACCTGTATGTCGGTCATCCAGGGACAAGAAAGCCTGGGTCGCATCTAATATAATTATAAATAAACAACACTTTTTTTCACAGAATACCATTGCGAATCGCAAGCCACACCATCATTGAATATAAATGAAAATTTTGAGAGAAAAAATGTGGCTACTGTATAAGGATAAGTACACTATCTACGTCGTTGAACACAGGTCTGAACACAGACTGACACATTTAACTCTAGGAACAGAAACGTAGCCTGGGGATCCATATAAAGATTTTGAATAATTTTGAAAAACAGTGTGCAAGAAAACGATCAAGAACTAAAAATGAAAATTACTTACATTTTTTCTGTTCATCCGTTAACTGAAAATATAAAGAAAAGGGTACTTAGTTAGGTTGTATTGTACATTAGAGTAAAGATGACCTTTTCTTTTAACAACTCCATTGTATGTACAATGTATAAGAGTTGGAGAAAGAATGGGTATGGACAAGTAACATAGGCCGGATGCGAAGCTTAAATTCAGTCATTTCCCTCTGGTATATTAATTTAAAATATCTTTAACTTCCAGATGAAATCAGGAAACATGTCAAATGAGCCGTGCCATGGGAAAACCAACATAGTGGCTTTGCGACCAGCATGGATCCAGACCAGCCTGCGCATCCGCGCAGTCTGGTCAGGATCCATGCTGTTCGCTAACGGTTTCTCTAATTGCAGTAGGCTTTAAAAGCGAACAGCATGGAGCCTGACCAGACTGCGCGGATGCGCAGGCTGGTCTGGATCCATGCTGGTCGCAAACCCACTATGTTGGTTTTCTCATGGCACGGCTCAAATAGCTTTAGCTGTTTTGATACTTCAACATTGAAATAAATATGTTATGTGAATAATTGAAATCTTATAAAAATGCTCTTCAGTGCACTTTAAATGATTCTTTAGACAAAACTTTTAACATTATTAATATTTTAATTATAACAAGAATTCAAACAAATCTAATAATTAGAATAAACTTACCATATTTGAATTGTGTCATCCTATGCCACCTAAAACAATTGAGATTTAAATCTCATATATAAAAGTAGTATAGGTAATGTAATATCATTTTGAACAAATACTTTTAAAGGGCACAAAACCAATCGTTCCATGAGAATGACTCTTAATAAGAAAAGGACAATATATAGTATTCAATAAAGGGATGTAATTATGCTTCTAAATTTATCAATGCAAGAGTTTCCTACCTTGAAAAAAGAAATATTTGACATGCTATTAAGTACTGATAGAGCTATAATGAGTTAGACCCAACGAAGACTGTTCTATTTTAGAAGCGATGTGATTTTTTCCGAGAATACCGAATTCCGTGCATGGATGACCAAATCATAACGGCGTCTGAAGTACGAACCCGTCAATTTGACATGCAAATACCAATCCACCAACTCCCTTGTCGCAAACCAGAAGTACACTAATAAAACTTCAAATTCATGATTCCCTGAAATAGCAATAAAAAGTCCATCTAATTGCCTTGAATTTATAAAATCTTGCCTCCTACCAGCTGATGGTAGACGAGGAATGTATTTAAACGTGTTTTTCTTATTATCATTTATTTTCAATATACAATGATACATATTGAAGGTTTATTTCTTTCAAAATGAAAAATCCGGAGCCTTTAAAGTACAATGAACTGGGTATAGTAGTTTAATGAGAAATTTATATCACGTTTTACGAGTAAATTATGAAATTTGATGTGTTGAAATTTGAAATTAGAGTACTTTAGACATGACAAAATGGTGACCAGCTGGAATATTGTTGCTGTTATTGCAGTGGAAATAGAAATCTGAAATATGGAAGGCCGGTGCGCCATGCTAAATGCTAAGTGACAAATACTTAATGCAAAATGCTATTTGCCAAATGCTGAATGTCAAACGATAAATGCTAGTTGTTAATTGAGAAATCCGAAACAATGAATGCCAAGTGCTTATTTAAGAAAAGAAGTGATATATCAATGTATAAGTGCATCCTTTAAAAAGGCATTGGCCTTTGTCTGTATCAAAATCTTTTTTCTAAGCATTTTAGGAGTAAAGACTTTCGGTCCAATGTTCTTATGGTCGGTAGAGCATGTTACGGTTTCAAGTCAGACTGGTAGAATATTATATCTCTTCAGATAATTAAAAGTTATAATAATAAGGTTAAGAGATAGAAATCATTAATTTAATACATAAATTTAAAGAAGTTGTTGATTAGCATTTAGCAATAAGTATTAGCTGTTTGACATTTAGGATTTGGCATTTAGAATTAAGTATATCATATGGCATAAAGCATTTGGTATGTAGCATTTAGCATTAAGTAATGGGCATTTAGCATTCAATAACTGGCATTTAGACTTAAGTAATTGGCATTAAGCATTATCTATCTGGCACTTGGCATTTTGGCAAATAGCGTGGCGCATCGATCTTCTAGGTATGTCACAGACAGGATATGACACGAGTGTCCTTTCATATTGAACTTCTTTATCGAGTTTGATAAAATAATAAAATCCAAGGCTCTGCCAAACATTTTATCTATTTTATTAAATGAGTTTAATAATTGCAATGTGAAAAGGCACAAGTGTAAAAGTCTTTATATCACATGTAAGCTATTCTGAATATTGACCGGCAAGTCAATAAACACCTGCGACATCAAAGACATGGTTTAATATTTCAACACTTTTAATGAACTAATTTTCAAATATATATCTATGTGGCTGCAACGAAATATGGAAAACGTGAACAGGCTGAACAAAAACAAGAAGTTTAGAGAAGATATTTGACCGTAGACATACACACAAATAATACTTCAATGTTATTGATCACATGTACCGCAGTAGAATCCATTAAATACGATCATTTGCATTTAGAAAGCATTTCTGTCCGAATAATGATTTTAAAAAGTAGTTTATTTAAATGAGATCTGCAATTTGCTTAATTGAATAATATGTAATATTTCAAATTGAAAGTGCTTCATTAACTCGGGGGTAGTTTACAGATGTTAAAAAAGTAAGTGATTTATTTCATTGACTTCAGTTATTACGTTCCATGATTTTTATTTTATTTTCTTCCACGTTCAAGCGTAGTTCCGTATCAATGAGTGTTTCTTTGAAACCGTGAATTTATCACGATATGGTACGCCGTTACATTAAACCATGGAATAAAAAAGTCAGTGTTTTACGGTGTACCGTTAGGGTCATCCTGCTGTCGCAGTAGGTACACACGGTGTTACGACAGCACGATGACGAAGACGCTATTCTATGATGTCACGATGCTGGTGTTGTGATGCTGCAACAGCATGATTAACATCGTGTATACGCTCTATCATCATCGTACCATCAACAAATGTACTTTATACGGCAGTACGGCGACAGCACGATGGTCCTTACGGGCTGCCGTAGTTTTCAGAAATCAGAAAAAACAGAGCCGTGTATACAAAATATGCCTGAATTAATATTTGATGCTCAGTTCCATTAGTGATTTATGGTTATCCACCATTAAGTGGATTGAATTAATTAATGTATTTTATTGTGTTCAATTAATGTTTAGAGCTACATTGCGGTGGAGTTAATATCTGTTTTATGTCAGAACGAATTTGACGCGGGCCATGCAACTGGCTGACCTCTAGTATAAGACTTTACTTCATGTTAAAACAAAAAAAGCTGAACAGCTTCTGTGTGAATGCCTTCCATTGTCGTTGCGGAGTAATCGTTTATGTTATTTTGACTAATGCTGTTGTACTAACTTCTTACAGTTCTATACGGCTTTCAGTGTTTCTGATTTTCGTTCTGACACGGGGCTTCTAAGACCGAATGGTTCAAGTCGCTGGCGTTGGATCATTTGTCCTCACATAAGTCGGATCGACAAATGCGGATGCGATCTAGCTGGCTTTTTAAATGTCGATGGTTCTACCCAGGCAATCGCCCTTGCCTCAAATGATGTGTGGAGTCCCTATTAACTAAAGCCGTGTTGGTGTGACCAAAATCATGAAACTTTTATGGCATATTGCTTTTATCAATACCTCCACGGATCTAACAATCGCCTCGTCCAAGGATCTTACTTGCAGCCTCCTCCCGGGTATTCTTTGTTACAAAAAGTCTGCATCAGTCTGGCTCCGTTTTTTATGAAATAGCTGTGGTCAGCTCAGACGAAATCACGATTTCCAGAGGAATACCAGCTTATACAACAAAACACATTTTCATTTATGATTCTCAGCATGTATTGCAGGCGTGAAATGAATTGGTGGCGCTATTATGCAAATCAGCATTGCTGGTTGAATCAAAGCGCGGATATTAGTTTTTTTGTGGAGTTATAAGTAAATAACCCGGTTCCATTAAATTATCGCTTGATTTGTACAATAAAATGACAGAAGCTGTAAGCGCGAACACGAAATGTATTTCGTCTGCTTTTATTACGGTCGCTAAGTTTGTTAATCTGCGCGTGCTGTAGACCATTAAGTGGGATTGGAAGAGAGACCAGTATTTTTGTACATTTGTAGCTTTTCGAGGCAGAACATATTAGAAATAAAATTCCGCGAAAATAAATGCTTTTGTAGTCTGGCGCGTGCTTGACTAGCTACAATGATGTGGAAACTTTTGACTATCAATCAATGTTCGTAAAGTGGTAATCAAAGTATCAGAGGAATGTATCATTATTGAAAAGTACTCACGCGACTGAATAAAAATATAGGAGGTAGTGTTTTTAAAAAAAAAGATATATACCAACGCATATGACAATTGCATTTTCCATTTTTCAAGTGCGTCCCTTCTACGAGCAATTTGTACAAGTAAGAGAGGCCTGATGTAATATTTTTATACACCTGCGAAGAATACGATTCTATTCCTTTCTTGTGTTGAAAAACATTTTTCCTGTGTAACGTATGCAGTCACGTTTTTAAGAAGTGTTGAAAAAATATACAGATATATAGTTCGTAGGTATTTCCAATTTCCTTTGTCAGCGGAAAAAAATGTCATTTTGGCGTTGTCCGTTTGTCCGTCAGTCTTTTATGGTTTCTTTGTCTATTCGGATTCATACCGTAGTACTCCATTTTCAGATTCTCTCATATGGGCAACCAATGGCGACTTATATACCCTCCTCCTCCCCCAAAAAAACAAAACTCAATAGATGAATATTTGCTCTCATAAACATGCTCTTTTTAAGTGATTTCGGAACAAACCACGTTGGCGTATATAAACTGTACTGGTAGTCACAAATTGTTCCCAAAAGACATTTGACAGTCTGAAAGCTTTTTTTCTGAGACAAATTTTGCTTTAACTATATGATACTCCTTTCTCAGTTATCAGATTGTGAATAACTCTAGAACTTGATCGTTATATTAGACACAGCTAAAATTCACCAGATTATTTCCTGTGTGAGAGTTCTGGTTGGAGAGATTTCCTGAAAAATATATATTGTTATTTTATCCGCAGACTACCGCATGATAAACATCATCCAAAAGGACTACAAATGTTTGATTGGAGATAATGAATATTTTCGCGAGCCAATTGACTGAACTTTGTTTTGGTAAGCATTTTTAAAATAATTATTTCTAATTTTCCATATTATACGAACCTAACTAGTTTTAGTGTAGAGTGGCCATAGATGTTATACATAACAATAATGCTTTTATTTATTTATTTTTAGTTGAGATGAATTTGTTTTGATGAGTTTTTCATGTTTAAGAATATTTTTTTTTTTTTAATTTTTATTTTAGCAAAGATTGAAATTTCCTTTGAAGGGTTCGTATCATTGACTTAGGTAAAATATTTTCATTGGTCAGAAACCGTAAAAATAAGATGTATGAATTTTACATATATAAAACTACACTTGTAGTATATAAACTATATAGAAAATATAGATCTAAAGCGAAATCATAAAAATAAACACGAAATTTGATCCTTTATCTGCCAACAAAGTTCTATTTGTGAATTATGATTTTATTATGCATTAAAAAAGTGGCTAAAATACTTTAAGACAGTCCTATTCAAGTATTTCAGTAGCTGAAAAGAACGTGCACAATCTACAAAAGCGTTGTTTGAACTATTAGATAATAGTAAACAAATGAATGAATGAATGAATGAATGAATGAATGAATGAATGAGTGAATGAGTGAGTGAGTGAGTGAAAGGATGAATGAATGAATGCTTTCTTGGCTGTTTTTCATATTTCTCACGGAAGATATAAATAATTCTTTAAAATTTAGGTTACAACGATAAGTGAAATCGTGATTTTTTTCGAACTTTGTTTCCTAACTTACTCTGAGACTAAGTATGAATTTATTAAATGTATAGATAGCTGTCATGGTGGTATATGAATGTTTCCCAACAACTCTTTCAATACAAATATGTAGAAAACTCACTTGACGTTGTTAAACAAATTAGGACTAATCGAGCCGAAATGCATACAAACGGAACATAAAACGAACAGTGAGTTATTTGTGAGTGGCAGCGCGATAAGAAGGATCAAGTTCTATCTATCAAATGTCATGTATTTTATGGAAGCAATTTCCACATGAAAGGCTCAGCGACGAAACTAGCTCCAAAAATGTCGTAATTTGACATAGAACGATTGTTTATCGTCTTGTTGCACGCAGACTGTTGTTAGATGATTAAATACATAAAATATTCTAAGATTCATAGAGTTGTTCCTTATTTATTTGATTGTTTGTTGTCCGTTCCGAACCTTACATCAATTTAAAATATTGTATAATCGTCTTTTCACATTTCCCCCCCATCCGTTTGATTGAAGAACTATTTAAAGAAAACTTATGCTATTTGCTATTTCTGTCAGTTGTTAGTACACCGGTGTCTGTTTGGGTTGTATGTGAGTGAACTGTAGTGCAAGTCGCATTTCCTTTTAATTAAGTACCCAAAGAAACAAAGTAGCCCTCCCTAAAAAGAGGGGAAATACACCCACCCCAACACCGACAAAAAAACCAAAACAATGCGACAGGCATTCACGAATCAAATGTCACTAGAACTGAAACGTTTCCGTCCTCTGATAGATACGACGGTCTTCCTGTTAGTGACAGAGTTTGTTTTAATTTTTCTGCCTACGTTAAGGAGAAACTTCATGTTTTATTACATTGTCCCGCATTTTACAATACTATTCATATAGATTTACTGAAAGAAGCTTGTAGAATCAATATAAATTTCACAGCTTTAATGATACGGGGAAAGTAGCTTTTTTGCTGACAAATCAAGAAATAGCTTTATTATGTGCGAAAACTTGTTTTAGTATTTTAAGAAGGAGAAATCTTTTATATCATTGAATAGTTATAAATGTATAAATACGTATATACGATGTACTAACTTGTACTAACTTGGTCGTACAGTTTAATAAAATGTACTAAAACTTGTTATGCTTATAAAAATTAGTCTGAAAAATTAAAGTGAATTTTAAGATATTTTTAGCTACTTGTGAATAGATTATAGTCTCTCATATTTCTGATTAGAAAGGTTTGCATGTTTTAATGTCTGATGTTATTTTAATTTATTATGAAAAGTGAGACTTTAATAAACATATCTTATCTTACAATTTTACATTGTTTTCATAAAGGTACTGAAATATTTTTTGTTGCATACGTGCGCGATGATAAAAATGTTATACGATTCTGTGCAAATTGTGACAGGTTTGTGACAGATTTGCAAATTTAAATATTTTAAATAAGTGTATCACAGGCTATGTATGTAGCCCACGTATGAAATACCGGTATGTCTTTAAAAATCTTGTATCAAATCTCACATTTTTGAACCTTTTTCTAAATGGTTGACTTGGAACAACATGTTTTTATATAGATTAGCCTCTTTTTCAAGGATGATGTTGATCCGACTTGACTCAATGTAATTAACTATGACTATATAGGAGACACTGAAAACTGTACTTAAAATTCTTCAAGCACATGAAGTATAATCATTATATCACGACACTGACCAATATCTCTAACGCCAGGACGACACGTATGCCTATGAATCAAAGAGGATTGATCACCTTAAAGTATTTTTTCTCTGCATATTCACTTTAAAATCTATCTGTTTTATTTCCAGATGATAAAATTTTGATTACTGATTACACTAATGAATTCATTAACGCACAAAACGATGTCGCAGAAAATCATCGTCTATGTCAAAGAGCGAAGTTGTTTTTTATCAATCAAAGGGAAATAACTCTGATGTTGATATTTATATTCTGTCTAGGTAATAACACACTAAATAGTTGTTGTTCTTTATTCTATATAAAATTGTCCTATTTCCAATGACCGCAGCACACATCAGGACCCATTTTAAATGTCTGTAACTTACATTTTCTTGAAGAATATTGTCAATGCTAACTAAAAATCAAAAGAAAAGTGGGGTCATGTTTGATGCAAGAAAAATAATTTCAGTCAAACACACAAACTGCAAAATCAGCTAAAAAATGAGACCCCAAATTATACTGGTGGTGAATGATCTAAGTTTCCATGAAAATTTTTGTCATGTTGTTATTTCATTATGAAAATGCTACCTACAGGTCAAGCATAGATCTGTCATGTGATTTTAGCAAAAAAAAAAAATGCAAAGAAAATAAGGAAAATAGCTCTACAGAGCAAAAAAAAAACTGAGGACTATTTGTATCCGCCATTATGCGCCATTTTTTTCGCGCCATTTTTCTATTTAGTGTCTGTATGCCTCTAGATTAGCTAAAACGCACCACCGGTGAAAACATACAAACATTTAACGTATAACATCAACAAAAAATAATATACTATGATAAAAAAGATCAACAAAATGAACATATCATTCGAACTAGGGGCGATAACTATTATATTAGTACTTTGATTTAACAACATTTACAGGGAATCAACTGTAAGTGACTACAAACACCCGCCAGCTTAGCTCAAGATTGCAGCGTCGCGAGTTCGATCCCCGGCCGAGGGATATGTTCTCCGTGACGACACATGAACAACGCTAAAACTATAACCATTTGCGGGATATGATAAAAACATAAATCAACAAAAGGATCGAGTCCAATTATATTGGACGGGCTACTGCCAGGTGCCAATTCACGTGCGCTATCCCACTACTGTCCAACACGGGAACTTTTGCCTGCTGTGTTTCCACCCTGGGCCGGTACGTTCCTCCTTAGACAACCTGGAACACCCAGGCTCCCCCGAGTGTCCCATATTGATGCCAGACTTAGTGCGGACGCCCGATCGACATTGGCAGACTGACAGTAGGGCTCCCACCCTCAAACCGTCCACAGACCCCGGCCTCTAAGTAGCTAGATTACAGGAGTACGCCAACACTCCCAGCCGATAGTGTATGTCGCTGAATGGACTTATAAACCTAACTTATACGATCCATATTTTTCTTTTTCTTTTTTTTTTTATTTAAAGAAATTCTTGGTAAATGTTTGAATTAAAGTAAAAAACTGCTTTGTACCTCTCTCTCTGAGAATCAATGTGGAAAAGAACGAAGGTGCGAGAATCACCCGCTTATATAGGAGCTATACTTAGCAGGTCACTTGACCATAAATGATGTCATTTTTGCCGGATAAAGCGTTTAACCTTTAGACGGTTAAGCGGAATATTGTACATTGTTTTTACATAGAAACTGAAATAATGATACGTGTTCTTTTTATCGCATACGTGCGCGAAGAAGAAAACGTCATACGTTTCTGGATTTGCACATCTAAATATTTAAATACTTGTATCCCGTCTATATGACCATAGGCTAAGTATGCAGTCTAAGTATGACATATGTGTTTACAATCTTATATTAAATCTCAATTTTTTAACATTTTCCTAAATGGTTGACTTAGAACAAGATGTTTGTTCTTTTTGTAAATATTTTGAAATATTTCTAGGTGTAGCTTCGTTTACAAAAATGATGTCGACCCGACGTGAAACTTTACGAATACAGGCTATTTTTTATCCAGACATTGACAAATTTACCAGTTGTGTTCAGAATACTTATTTTAACGAACTTTGTGTCATTCTTCGACTCTTGTTTAAGTAGCGTGTCTTCTACAGCACACAGTTTTTTGAAGAGCTGTTTAAGTGATGTGTCAGTGTATTTCTCCTACAAAAAGGGAAAAAAAATGTTTTGATAATTTTCGCTGATCACAGGATATTGAAATCGTTAAAGCTTAGACTGAAACTGAAAAGACACTGAGCCATATCACTGACACTAGTACGGCACCACAACTTGAAAATAAGCCTATGAATCTATAAGGGTTGATCATAAAGGTTTTTCTCTATGTACAGTCATCGAATACTGGCAGTTACTTTCGGAGAACAGGTTTGTAATGGTACAGAATCTAGGAACACTGGTAAGAATAATTGCCTGCCATTACATTCAAACATCACACCAAATAGCAATTGAATGTGATTAACAACTAAAACTACAAGGTATTTTATTGAAAAACAAGTCGTTACTATTTCATTAAAGGACAATATTTAGTGAAGATTCTGAATGAATTTGCTGGCAACCATACTCTTGGTTATACAACAATTTACATAAGATATCATAGACAGACAGACAGAAAGACGGACGGAGGGACACACATACATTGCTTAATACCACATTCCTTTGCGGAATATGATAAAAAAAGGATCGAGTCCAGCTATATTGGACGGGCTATTGTCAGGTATCAATTCACGTGCGCTATCCCACTACTGTCCAACACGGGAACTTTTGCCTGCTGTGTTTCCACCCTGGGCCGATACGTTCCTCCTTAGACAACCTGGACCACATAGGCTCCCCCGAGTGTCCCATATTGATGCCAGACTTAGTGCGGACGCCCGATCGACAATGACAGACTGACAGTAGGGCTCCCACCCTCAAACCGTCCTCAGACCCCGGCCTCCAAGTAGCTGGATTACAGGAGTACGCCAACACTCCCAGCCGATAGTGAATGTCGCTAAATGGACTTATAAACCTAACTTATACGATCCATATTTTTCTTTTTCTTTTTTTTTATTTTAACATTTTCTTTTAAAGAAAGTGACATTAGCAAAAAAATATATTTATACAATATATATTTTTCTAAATATTGAATTCTTTAATCGAAAACTTGTGCACTGATGTTAACATCACATGTTTCTGTGTAAATTGTGACAGATTTGCACACGTGTAGGCTACGTTGGCAAATGTCGTAATATGTGTGTACAATCGTTCATCATAACCTTTTTTTTTTAAATAGATGAAGGGGAACAACGTGCTTATTTGGTAAACTATCTAGAAATATATGTATTTCCTCGTTTTTCAAAATTGTTGACCCGATTTTAAACTCAATAAGTATTGATATATCATAGGCGACCTTATATTAATTTAGGCATAAATTCATTTTGATGGTAATTTTTATTGACATGATCAGTAAAGACTTTGTGTCAGACCGCGACTTTCATTTTTGTAGTGTGTGGCTTTTGAAGAAAAAAGTTCTGGGTTAAGGCATTCATTCATAGTGACATTTTTGCCAGGTATGAATTATACAACAGCGTATATAATCATTATATACAAAATACATATAAATGCTTTTCATAGTTTTTAATCAGATTTAGGACACTTTAATTAAACATGAAAAAGAATGTGTCTTTTACCAACAGTAATAACAGTATGTGCTTTTATCAATCAAAAACAGAAAAAAAATATTCGAATTCAGTTTTGATAGAAGAGGATGCATTTTTTACAAGTAAGAAAAAAGAGATAGGTGGGTAACGTGTTTTAAACAATAAGAAGAAGAAATGTTATATTATCTAGTTATTTTAGTTATAGCAAAAAAATAAAAATAAATAAATGAATAAATAAATAAATGAACAACGTTGCTCCAGTTAGTCGACCCAATAATTGTTTTTTTCTAAAGTAAGCATACAAACACAAGAATTAATATGCTTTGGCATTGAATTAATTAAACACAAAAATGCTCATCGCAAATTAAAATTGAACAAATGTTATATAATTACGGCTCTTTTTGCGTAGATATTTACATTACTGACGTTTTCATACCACCACTAGCAGTTCATGGAAAAAAAACCAAAAAAAAAACAAGATTGTCCTTTGAGTTAAATATCGACTTTTTTTTATTGAAAACATGGTTTATAGGTCACCGCTAAATTTCGGAGGTAGACGTCAATTTACGGAAGATAACGATCAAAGGTACAAGATTATCGATTTTTCAAATAAGGTTACAACACACTAAATAGCTGTTCTTCTTTATTCTATATAAAATTGACTATTTCCAATGGCCGCAGCACACATCAGGACCCATTTTAAAATTCTGCAACTTACATTTTCTTGAAGAATATTGTCAGTGCTGAATAAAAATCAAAAGAAAAGTGGGGGTCATGTTTGATGCAAGAAAAATAGTTTCAGTCAAACACACAAACTGCAAAATCAGCTAAAAAAATGAGACCCCAAATTGCAGTGGTGGTGTATGATCTAAGTTTCCACGAAAAATTCTGTCATGTAGTTATTTCAGTATGAAAGTGCTACCTACATGTAAAGCATAGATCTGTCATGTGATTTCAGCAATAACACTGCAAAGAAATTAAGGAAAATAGCTCTACAGAGCAAAAAAGCTGAGGACTATTTGAATCCGACATTATGCGACTACCATTTTTTCTCTCTCGCCATTTTTCCTATTTAGTGTCTGTATGCCATAAGGCTTATCTGCAGTTGCATTTAGTATGTTCAGCATGTTTTAAATATACAAATATTTTACAAGTAAGAACGAAGAAAAATATAACAATATACAATGTATTCATATGAGCCGTGCCATGGGAAAACCAACATAGTGGGTGTGCGACCAGCATGGATCCAGACCAGCCTGCGCATCCGCGCAGTCTGGTCAGGCTCCATGCTGTTCGCTTTTAAAGCCTATTGGAATTGGAGAAACTGTTAGCGAACAGCATGGAGCCTGACCAGACTGCGCGGATGCGCAGGCTGGTCTGGATCCATGCTGGTCGCACACCCACTATGTTGGTTTTCCCATGGCACGGCTCATATAATGGATTCATTACAAGTGTTGAAAAGGTTTTACATTTGTTTGTCAATTGTATGTTTAAAAGTGTCTTCTAAAAGATGCAAAATTTGTTTTAGATCAACAACTTTTTTTTTGATAATTATAATATGTTATTTACCTTTTAAATACAAAGAAATCTATGTCGATTCTCATACAAATTCATTTTTCGCAACATCTTATCTTTTCCAGTTTACTTCATCGGAATGTGCCTTTTCTCTGTATCTGCCTATATGAATGGCACTTGTAGTTCGAAGGTGATTGGTAGAAAGGAGACAGCCTGTTTTGCTCAGTACAATCTCACAGATGCATTTGTAGACGGGCTGCCACAACCTGCAGCACTCACTTATTTTACACATAATATGGTTAACCTATGCGGGTAAGACTAAAATTTCGACTCAGTGGCTGTGATTGTGTAGGAAACTTTTAACATTTAGTCTGCTGGCGGCAAGTTATTTTGCTTTTGCGACCACTGCAGACCAAGATCAACCTGCACATGATCATGGTCTGCACTGCAGTAAAATTTTCATTGAACACCCTCCGAATGATAAATGGTACTGTCCAATTGAACGATGGACCATATCATTTTAGAAACTTAGCATGTAGACTGGTTTTTGATGTAATAACGGCATGAAAAGTTTTTGTTGCGTTTCAGCAGTATACATAATTGTATCCATTATTTCAGCACAATTTACCACATCATTTAGCGTCGAAATGGTGACATATTGTCAAAGCTTTTAACAACGAAAATGTATACAGAAACAAACCGAGTTTGTCACAAACGATCCCGTAACATTTTTGCATTCGATTTCGTTCAAGTTGATATGCGAATATTCAAATTATTCAGTATATCACTCATTTCATGCAATGATTATCCTTCAATTGCCTCCTTTTTGAAGATATACATGATATGTACAGCTGTATGCATACAAGTATACGTCACATGTATTTACTCGGGGTAGTTGTTAATCGTCATAACATTAAATAAATGATTAAAATTGAAAATTTATCATGAATACTGAAAAAAAGGAGTAATGAAATGGTATTCGTATTCAATTTCGTAAATCGTACGATCGTACGATATTTTAATTCTGTGAATACAATGCATACAAATATACTGTAATATTTGAATTATTTGTTTTGCAAAATTGTAAAATTATGAGTATGTTTTTGTTTTGTTTTGTCGAACTTAAATACATGGAACTGTTATTTTAGATTTTTCTGTTTCAGGAATCTCATCAACATAACATCATGTTTAGAAGAAGCCATGTCCCCCTGTAAAAATCCATACTTCGACTTTGGTTCCTACAGAAACACATTACAGAAAATCTGTCTGAACAGAAAGTGTAAGTTCTATTTCGTATTATATCTAAAATAGATTAGCTTACCAGTAAACTTGAAAAAATTTGGTCACACATATAAAGGAGACCAGTAGATATGTGTCATATGGTATTGTTTTGACATGGAGATCTGGATAATGTGACAGATACATCAGTTCGTACTATTTTTGGTTGCGGGTTTATCCCGCTACCAAAGTTAAAGTGTATTTCTGACAATTATAGCATCTTTATTTTATTCCGAATCACATCCAAAGGATGTTCATGTGCTACACAAAATAGTCCCATTCATGAACAATGTGGATGAATTATCAATGGACAAGCAGTTCTTATTCAACCTTTATCCACTCACACTAACCATTTAGATTATATAAGATCTATAAATGATAAGGTATTCCAGCCCATGGTTACATCACAAGCTAGGTCAGACAGAGTTCATCTTAGATATGAGGCACATTAAATTTGTATTTGTTTCTCATTCATGTATATTCATAGACTGGCATTTAAACAGAAAATAAATCTACCAAAACCCGCATCCATCAGACATTTCAAGGCTTTGATTATACTAGTAGGAAGTATCGACCACTTACGACCTTATAACTCGAGACTGTCGACTTAGACACAAACATTTCTCATTTTGTTCAACTAATAATACAAATCAGTCCTTTAGTTCGCCGCATCTGAATCCTTGTTTGTAGACTATATGAAGGCAATGTATACACTGTATACGAAAGCGCTGATGTGACGTGAAAAACAGCTTTATCTCGGCCGGCCACATAGATATACAATTCATGTATACGAAATCGAAAAATGAAAACAATTACCACTAAATGACATTTTGCAATTCGTTTACTTGAATTTTCTTATGACTTGTAGCCAAAAGATAAATCTCTTTCATATCTCGGGTCACATCTTGGTCTCCAGTGTGCTTCTGTACTCGTATGCTTGCAAGAAATAATCGATGTCTTAGATAGTTTTACGGCCGCGCAACCACATTTTTCTCTCCGACATTGGTCTTTAAAGGTCTGACAGTACTGTTATTCTTCCTATGATGGATTTATGTAAATTTTCCTTCACTCCGCATAACCGCATTTTATGTCATATATGGCAACAATAATTTATTGCGAAATACTTGTACCCTTTCAGCCGAAACAGACATATTGATGGGATACAAATTATACTTTTTTTCGTTGTTTCAGTATTTTCAGAGGCGGAGATATACTGCGAAATGACAGATACCTTAACTACATGTGTAAGTCAGTATCATAAAGAGGTTCAGGAGCTAAAATACCACATATATCTGGACCAGTCTGAAATTCCACTTGGTGATTTTTGCACGTAGGTAGATATATTCTTAAGAAATGGTTCTCGGTTAAGCAGTTTCCATTTCAGTATGAAATACAGGGTGTGTGTGGGGTGGGTGTTAATGTTTAAACAGTTAATACATTTTTCGTACCGATATGGAAACTACTTAGAGCGCTGTATATACAAAATGTTAACAGTTTTTTTTTGTCTTTCATTCACTTTGTTTTGACTGACTCAGTACCACCAACAGTCTTTTATAAAACTTATGACGTCGCATCACAACGCACGCTTCCAATGGACAAATTCTGATAAAACCACTTGTCACATACAGCGGCGCGATTTATGTTGAAAGACATTTTTGCCTCTGAAACTCACCTTTAAGATCAACAGTTTGAGGAGTAACTCATATGTAATACACCACGAAAGTTGTTACAAATAAATGATATCGTTCTTCTTCCTTTATTTTCAGTGTTCTTCGAAACACAGGGAACTGTATCCATATCAACGAAACCAGAGACTGTATACGTGTAAGGAGCGAGTTTCTGACGTCATTATACAGAGGAAGATTCATGCCGTCCGTGTGTTCCAACAAGCCCGATGACGCTATGAATGGAAGTGGAAGAATTCATCTTTTAGCTTTATGCTATATATTTCTTTTGTATTTTTCGACATAAGCCGTTTTGATTTGAAGTTTGATTTAAACTGAGGCAATAAAAGAAAAAGGATTAGGCAACGTTTTTAATCTGTAGCCTGCTAAATTTCTAACATGGACTGGTCCATCATTCAATATAGGCAGTACCATTTATTATTTGAAGAGATGTTCACTGCAAATTTACTGACTGAATAGCGAACAGTACAGACCATGATCAGCCTGCACGCACGTGCAGGCTGATTTTGATCTGCACAGGTCGAAAAGGCAGAATCACTTGCAGCCAGCAGGTTTAAAGTTAAAACTTGTTTTCTCAAAGAAAAATTGTACCACTTTCCAACGAACTTCTGGGCATATGTATATATAATTTTCATGTCGATATATTGTCTGTGTGTTCAAGTTCCACATCCCTTTAAAAGTCTTTAAGTGTAAAATTTTACTGTAAATATATTTCTGCTTGCTATGTTTCTTATATTATACATACAGGTTTTGATACCTCTCATATCACACCAGTTCTGGAAGCGGACTGTACTCATAAAAATCTCTTTATACATTCTTTATATTTGTATAATAATGCTTATCTGAGCAGGCTCATCATTTCTTTATTGCTGTATCTCTTTGTATTGTATTTGTATCAATTACGAAAGTACATGTAAATAAACTTATTTCCATACTCTCAGTATCTATTTACTATTGATTACATTTTGCTTTTAACCCTTAATGTCTGCTTGTGCCTTGAATACAGTAGCAGCTTAGCCTGCATTATCACACGTAGAATTGACGAATACATTATATATATTTTTACACTTAGAGACTTTAAAAAACGCCTCATCCATATATGGCTTTTTTTTTAATTTTTGCATCTTGTATGCAAATATTTTGATATTCGCTTATTATTATTCATTAAATCCGATCCAGTATGGTGGTGGCTTCCTTAGCAGCACTTCATGTGTAACCATTGTCAGATGTGCACGTGCAGCTCGTGTTGTCAATTAATATACAAAATTCACAGTACGCTAAAAATGTTATGACATAATGAAGTTGATTATAACTATTCGAACAACCAATTTTCCGCCATTTTTTCCGATCTGTGATTAAATTAACGATTTATGCGACAACAGCAAACAACATCAAGTTAAGTTCACACTGGACATGCTTCGATCTAGGCTTCCGTGTTTGACCCTATCATGTGAACGTTGAAAAAAAACGCCAACTTCACCAACCAACATTGGTGTTTTCCTATGTAAAAAAAATCAACTTGACCTTAAAATATAAATGGCAGTACCGAGTTGAGGTAAATGTTGAGGACGTAATATGTACTTGCTTTAAGTAGTTATCTCCCTTGTCTATTCGATACAAATGTACATTTGTTTTTGAAATCGACATCCATTAACTAACATAGGGCAATATTGTGAGCACATTTAATATCCAAATAATAAAATAAATGACGGATTTTATTGTGGGAAAATAGTTTGCCGCAACTAAAGATCTCTAAGGAGTCTCGTAGCTAACATTCTATTATGGGGGATACACCTTGCGTAAATTGACTAAAGTTCGTTTCTTTTTTTATATATCTGTAATAACATGACCTTCGAAAATCGTTTAAAAGTTAACCAAAACATGACACTAACCTATTTTAACTGGTCAAATACAAACGAAGCATTTAAGGTCGAAATATCAGCAATTACCTTGTCAATGGTGGATAATGGTGTCGTTCCACTTTACAGGAGAGAACCAAGTCGTTTATATATAGGATGGGTGGGCCAATGACTCGGTGGTTAGACAACAAAATGATAACGATGGCTCCCACACAATTTTATTGAATATATAAAAATGCAAGCACACATCAGATATAATATCTGAATTTAAGCGCTCTGTACACCAAGCGTACAAAATAGAATGCTTTTTTTGAACACTGATGAAATTTTGTCTCGGTTTTAATTTATGTACAGTTTTCAATTTAAAATTCTTGCAGTTATGGCCGTAATTTTAAAACAAGAACAAAAATACATTAATAACAATTTAAAACTTGTGATACAAGATGACAACTCTCTTCAGGAGGAACCACCAATAAAAGAAAACAAAGCTCTGTCTCAGAATGGAAAACTAAATATATATTATAAGGGAGGAATTTGTATTTTCTTTCAAGTCAGAGATGTAATTGGAATAGTTCTGCACGTTCTCAGTCAAATATTGTTTTTAACAATTCGAAGGAATCGTGATCTACCATGAAAATTTATCCTTTAAGAATGACATAGACTTTTGTTTGATTTTTGGTTGTACTGGCTGACCTCAAGAAAGCTTTAGTAATGGATCTCTATGGAAAAATGACAATGTTTTTGATATTTTTCATGAGCAGAACAGGTCCTGCTATGTATTCTTATAACTGTCATTTGCTTATTTTCTATGATATTGTCAAAATAAAATGTACAATTCTATGTGATAACTTTTGAGATATTTGCTTATGACCTATGAAATCTCAATTTAGAAGGTGCTTTCATAACATTATTTGGAATCAGTTCGTCTGCAGAGAGTATGGTTACTAAATTTAATCTTTAGATTGTTATTTAACGTTGCTATACTTTCGTCCGTTAAACCGATAGTACCACACGTTTCTGTGCTGGTACAAGGTTTACTCTTTAGTTTCACTTACAACGAAAACTGAAATTCAGTACACTGTGTTCAAAGTTCAAATGTTATCAAAATGTTTCCCTTTTCCCCTATTGAAGAAAATATTTTTCTGAATGCCTACACCTTAAATCAGATCATAGAGACATCGTACTGAAAATGTTTCGCATTTTCATTTTGTGGACGGGGTTTTAACCAAACAATAAATGAGCCATGCCATGAGAAAACCAACATAGTGGCTTTGCGACCAGCATGGATCCAGACCAGCCTGCGCATCCGCGCAGTCTGGTCAGGATCCATGCTGTTCGCTTTCAAAGCCTATTGCAATTAGAGAAACTGTTAGCGAACAGCATGGATCCTGACCAGACTGCGCGGATGCGCAGGCTGGTCTGGATCCATGCTGGTCGCAAAGCCACTATGTTGGTTTTCCCATGGCACGGCTCAAATTATAGATCGCTTTAGTCGATTATTTACTTGAGGAATTTGTTGTATTACATGTCCAATATTGTTACATACATAATCCATGATCGCTTGTTCAGTTAACCCTATTACAGTGACCATTGACCACTGTAAAAATAAACTTTACTATATACAGTATGTTTCATGTTTGTTTGTGAATTAAATACGACTTTTAGTTGTGTAGAACTGTAGATACAAACTGAGGTATCTTTGAAAATGAATGTGGATTTGTAATTATTAAAAAGAGATAAAGAATAGAAATGAGGTAAGTTACTTTGATATCTTTGCATAAGATTAAATGTGTTTCATAAATCAACTGGATATTATTTAAGGCTCCGTGTTGAAAACGGGGATATCAAAGTTTTTTTCCTGTGTAACCATGAAGTGACAAGTAAAAACCTTTTATTTTCACTACCACTACTTTTTAAAAACATACTAGAATAATTATTACTTTTATGAAATGATAATACATGTAATTTATACCCGTGGAAATAAAACTGCATGGAAACATTATGTTTACACAAACACGTTTTTTTATGTTTCCCCTCAAATTTGTACGGATCATGGCTTCGAGATAAAATGAAAAAGAAAAAAAACAACAAAAACAAAACAAAACAAAAAACAAAAAAAAAAAACAAAAAAAAAAAACCAAACTATGTCCCCTTTGTGTTTCCGTATACTTTACAATACCTTTTGGTGTTTTTCAGTTTTCTGAGTGTTGATCATGCCTTTTCTTTGACCCTGATATTAGTTTGTATGATAAATAAAGGTAAGTTTACTTCAATATTGATTTTGATTTTTCAAACGCCCAAAAACAGTGCTAAAGACAAAATAAAAAATCAGTTTATTTGGGAAAAAGAGTAAATATATTCGCTACAAAATACCGAAATTATTAATGTTTGCTGGAGTTCATTAATCAGGTCTATAGATCTGATTAAACGAAATTCAATACTTATTGATACTGAATATTTGTTATTTGTCAAAATGCAGCTTAAAGATGAAAAACAATCATAAAAACATTTATTCAGCTAGAATATTATGTAATAAATAGTATGGTTAAAGAAGATTATCAGTTAGCCACTAAAGAGTCAATTCGTCGTCGTGTGTCTTTTAGGTAGGACACACTTACTCGCAACTGAAAATATTATCTATGATTTCAAACAGGTTTGCATGGATTTAGGTAGATCTACGTTGTAAAATAAATCTATAGCGTGATTATTTTACTATTTACTATTTATTCAGTGAACACACAATAGTATAGAAATATTATAATTATGAAAATATAAATGGAATAGTATACCCCTTTATTATTATTCGTCCCCATCAAAACTGCTATTATTACTATGAAAAAGTTTTTAATAACATAGATATTTGTCAAAGTTGAAGGTTGTGTCATTAAGATAGAATGTTATAAATTTGTTGTTTATTGAATATTGTAGTTGAATGTCAATGCAGCTCTTCAAATTTGAATGCAGTAGAAACGATAATAGTCAATGAAACAAGTTATACATTTACCACCCCGGGGTACCGGGTAGCTTATTATCCGTAAGTAAAACACCTTTTCAACTGGGAATATCTTCATGTTAGACTCATATTGGATGTTCAATATAACCTGGTTCATTTAAACCTTCCTGTTTTCAGTATATTTTTCACATGTCTCTCTCGTTAGTGAAGGTTGCTTGTAAAAATTATTTTGTAGCATCATTAAATATTTTCTGTATAAATTGAAAAGCATAACAATATGCCTTAGAGATATCTTTAATACGATTTTTCGGACAGCTTAAAATCAGTTTCATTTTATGATGTCTCGAAATATCTAACGTTACCTTAACTTCTATGTTATGATATCAGAAATTGTATTTAAGATATCATACAATAGTCTTTAGGATATAAAAATATCGACTTTTTTTGATATCGTTTAATCGATTTTTATTATGTCAATAATTCAAAAGGTATCTAAAAATCTATATCAGGTCATGATATCCTACATTTGGTTTCTAGATATCATTTATTCATGCGTACTTTATTTTTCTTATTAAATGATATCAATCAAATAATTAAAAAATATCCAAAATAGTTCTTATCTTTTGATATCCGTTATTGATTTAATAGTATCATAAAACAGAATTTAAGAGCTCTATAATTCATTTAAATACATGGTTAAACGTATTTTTAGACATCAAAAATGAATTAAGGATATCATGATATCGAATTACAGTTATTTTGAAACATATTTAGAGATATCAGATATCCTACTTTGTGTTATTTGTAAATCATTTTATGATAAAAGATAAACATAATAATAAACGTCATACTCCGTTTTCTTACAAAACACACAATTTATCTCATTGACAGGAGGATGAGCTGTGTATGGATTTTTGATGCAGGGACAAGCGACGCGACAATAGTGTTTGATATACAGGAAATTCTCATAGAGAATTCCAGGAACTGTGCATTTGACGCATTAACATTTTATCAAGGTATCAAACACATTGATAGTGCTTTAGTAAATATCAATATACATGCATGGAAAACTATATAGCTACAATGTCCCATTGCGACTATCGCTGCATATCAAATGTAGAAACTACGATGTTGGGAAAGGTCGAAGTCACGGCCGTTATGAGTTAGAATTTCGATGATTAAAAGACGAAATTACGATGTTGAAAAGTGAAATCATAACGAAAAGTCAAAAGTATGCTGACGATTGTATGACATAATATCGTCATTTCGTTGTTTCGAGTTTTCACCATCATAGTTTCCACTTTTCATCATCGTGATATCGTTGTTTCGACTGAATAACATCATGTTATCGTGTTCTTTGTCGTTTATGCAGCGATGGCGCTATCGGGACATCATACGTAGAGCTATTTTATGCATGTATCTTTATTACTGTGCGACATTCAATCACATTACTAGTTACAAAGTTCTACCAGAATGACTTTAAAGTCTTATATCGGCTTATCATAGTGCAGAAATTACATTTTAGTTAAAACTTCAATTATCAACATCAAACATATGGATGACAAAATTTCGTTTAGATTAGTCCACTATTTTGAACGTTTTTCCACCTAGAATTAAAATTTTATAGACCATCTGATGTGGTATAAGGTGCAAAAACATCCAGAAGCATAGGCAATATTAAGAGTAAATTTATCCGTGAATAAAAGAAACCTTTAAATCATGTTTCGTGGCATCATTCTCACGTACCAGAGGTCTTACATGGTTCCCTAGTCTCGGGATTTTGACGAACCCCTGATGGATGAGAATGCGTGACATAAGCTTTAACAGTTTACAATGAATGCATTTCAGGAAATGATACCACAGGTACCCAGTTAGATAAGAAATGTGGACGTTTTACGTCAAGCAGCAGTGGGTCTTACGTTACGTCAACTGGACGTTACGCCACAGTACGCATGAAGTCCGACTCATCTAGACAGTATGCTGGGGTCAAAATGAATATTTTCTATGCAATAGAGAATTGTATGTATTCTTTTTAGTTTACGTTATACATACCGAGCATAATGTAAGCTAGAAGGTTCTTATTATCATTTTTTTTTAATACTGAATCATTACCGACTATTCGCTTACGAACTGCACAGTCTGGTTTGAACTCACGACATTCGCTCCATTTTCAGAGTTTGATTTATTTCTGCGGAAAACATCTAAATAATAACGTATAATATAAATATATCAGTAGGCCTAAGATTTTATGAAATCTGTGTAGTAAAACTATCACCATCTGTTTATTTTTCCATCTTGGTTGCATGATGGACAGTTTTACTGATGCAAAATTTACCACAATTTTACAGTCTTTATTAGAGTATAACGTGCGATCCAATCTGCTGATTAAAGTTTAATGATTTCTCTAGCCGGTTTATAACTTAATCTCTCTAATCAGAGGGGTGGTGTTAGTGTAAATGGGTGTGTATGGATGGTGGGGCTTGGAATGGCGAATTTTCTCTATCAATATTTACCTGCTCAAATGACGCCAGTAAGACCAAAAAGTGCTAAATTGCTATAAATACTTAAAGCAGAATGTGTTTGAACTTTTTTTTATTAAGCGGCTGGATCATGTTCCGGAAGTACTGCATCACTTACAGCCACCACGGCAAGCGACTACATCACATCCCCCGGCTATCCGGTCTCTCTTGCAAAGTAAGTTACATGTATATACCTTTTAAATGAATATGTCGTTTCAAGCATGGGTGGGAAAATAAAGTAGGGCCTACCAGTGAGCAAATTTTTACTTTGTGCAAGTTACTAACCCATATAGATCAAGGCCTAATTATGATACTAACTCGGATATGATTTTGCTTGAGCCAAAAACAAAACAAAACAAAAAATGAATTCGAACACGCATATCGAGGCAGAATATGCTACAATACACTGTCTGGTTGGTAATTTACATCTATTAGAGATAGCACAGTTTAATCTTCTATGTGACTACATCATTAAAAATATAAGATCTATCCGACATGCATGTGCGTTTCTACATTCGTGAGTGCATGATGATATTAGTATTATCCGTTTGGGTTTAACTTGTAATCTTTTATATCAAAGCTACCGCGTGTATGGTACAACTTTATTTCAAAAAGACCGCGCTGAAGTGTACCAATCATTACGCAGTATAAACCGCTAACGGAGTAGCAATCGATAAATATTGTATATAGCCTTTATATATTACATTTGAAGCACATTAAACGTATGTCAGGATGGCCGAGTGGTCTAAGGCGCTGCGTTCAGGTCGCAGTCTGGTTCTCCAGGCGTGGGTTCGAATCCCACTTCTGACAAATACTTTTTTCATTTTTTTTTCTGTTGAAAAATAAGTTTAAATAAGTTTGTACCGTTCATTAACCCTTATCCTGCTCAATTTCTATAATGAACTTGTCAATCTTTCAATTTGGAAAGTATCATTAACTGTCTTAAGGGGTGCTCACTAAAAGTATACTGACTGAATGGCGAACATTGCAGATCTTGATCAGACTACACGGATGTGCAGGCTGATCATGATCTACACTGGTCGCAAAGGCAGAATCAATTATGTCCAGCATGATAAGGGTTAAATAAATCTCGGTCTGGAGGAATTGGTGAATGTCTGAATGATCATCAAACAAAAGGGACTTGTATTTACAAAACACGTTACTGGTTTTACTTTTTGGGGTAAATGTATAGTCTCGTTTACGTACAGACCCAGGGTGACGATTTGTTTGTGTTGATTCAGGTCTATTAGATGAAGGTAATGCCCAATATCTAAGCTTCAGCTGTCGTGCTTTCAGACATTTTTAAGTTATACCTTTTTATTGCCATAGTAACCGTAATACCCCCGGTATTGATTAATTTATCTGTATTTTCAATCCGCGCAAATGAACTGTTTTGATAATTATTGTAGCGGAGTTGACTGCTCGTGGACTATAACATGCTCGCCTGGGACAGTTCTCTATATGGAAATAGAGTACTCAGACATGGAATATCGGTCACCCTGTCTGGAACAGAAACTTGCAGTCTACGATGGTATAACATTTTCTCTTTTGATTTTCAATGTTTTTTTTTTCTATTCATATTAGATTTGAAGTTAGAATAATTTTTGTTCTATTTTTTTCAAGCAATTATTGAATACATAATTATCCAAATTGTCTTAAACAGAGATAGTTTCTGGTCTGTGTGGTGCCTGATTTAGGACATTTTCGTTATCTCGCGTGGCGTGTGCGCGGCTTTTGCACATTCCGTTGTGTCGAAATGTCCGAAATCAAACACCGAAGTCTAACACCGTAAGTCTGTTACCGTTTAGATAAACAAAAAATTGCACTTCATGAACTTTTACATTTTGTCGCCTTTACTTCTCAGAACAGAACAGACGGAAGCCGACGACCAGCTTAGGTACTAGGTCCGAGCGCTTATTTAATATTCATGGTTATGTTACAGTGATTATTAAGTTTTCTTACATGTGTTGTTCTGATTTTATTTAGGAACTTCCGATTCGGATCCAGCAGTTTTGGAAAGCTGGTGTGATTCTAAGGTTAACTTCCCGTCACAGCCGACAGTATATTACACGACCGGAAATAGCGCATACATCACCCTGACAACGTCGGCGGAATCTATCGCAGCCAGACACGGATTCCGACTTAACTTCCGGCAGAACTCGTCAGGTTTGTGATTTTAAATATAGGAACTAGCCATACATTAATTGCTTTCTTGGTTGGGCCTCAGTCAAGTTCTCCCTAATCAGCACTATGTTCTGAATTATTCACAGAATATACATGTATGTTGATGCAAAATACATCTAAGTTACCCAGAACACATTTCTACAATTCATTTTTAGTAACACATTCTAACCTTGCTGAGTTCGATTGTAAAGAAACCCGTGTCCGATACCTGAAGTAGTAGCAGTGCGAGGAAGCAAGGCGCAGACACCAACCACCATTTCTTATACATGTATATCAAAATTTGGCCATTAATTTTTGTATTTTACGTGTAAATGTATATAAGAGTGCCGGATAGATGTTCATTTTCAAGACTGTAAGTTTATGATGTTTAATGTGCACGCTGTCTTCAACAGGTATCCGTGTCATTGTATTCAGAATACCCAGCTGTTAACATATTGAGAGATCATGCCGTGAATTCCCAGTCAAAATTACCACTTTAGATTTTCGCAGTAGAGAACTGTGGCAAGTCTATATCTGCATGTAGTCTTCGTGTGGCTATCGGTGTGTAACATTAACGTATTCGCATTGACCGTTAATTATAGGCTATAGCATTTATTTTTATCCATCGGTATTTAACAAGTACATTTTTGATTTCCAGAAGTGCTATTTTTATTTTCGCAATTCTATTTTTTTTTTTAACCAATCAGACGACTTGTTCGAATGTCAAAGATAAGAAAGATGTGTAGGCTGTCAGGGACTCGAATCCGGGACCAGTCGCTTACAGAGCAAGTGCATTACCGACAGAGCTAATGGTTTACCGACAGAGCTAACTGGCTGACACTTTACGTCATAAAAAATCTAACTATCAAAAACCCAGTCTAAATATAGATTTTTTATTCTTACAAAATGTTGTAAGTAAGTAAAAATGTGTAGGCTGTCAGGGACTCGAATCCGGGACCAGTCACTTACAGATTTTTTATTCTCACAAAATGTTGTAAGTAAGCCTTCTGCCTGGCTAACGGAATGGTCGTCAGAACGAGGCTATCAATAGCACGTCTTCAGATCCTAAGTATAACGTAATAGGAGATGTACTTTAGTCAGACAGCATTATGGAAATACAAAAGGTTCCAGTTAGTTAGTGGTGTGTCTTTAAGGGGACGCATATTGCTACATTCACAGTTCATACAGCAATGCGGAAGGGGTGCATACTCAAGAAATCGATGGTGGGAAAATAAAAAACATATTCCTAAACTGATATAATACTGATGGACACCTGTAATATTCAGTATTTTGTGGATAAGGATGTGGTACTATGAATGTAATAGGAAAACAGAGGTCTTTGTGAAAGTACATTCAACACAAAATATTAAGCTTTTGTATAAGGAAAAAACAGGTTTTTTACAATAACAGTGTTCCAAATAATGTTGAAGGGATGAGATTTTCTTTCTAACACACCAGGTTTGCTTAAACATGTAAAAATTTAACGCCACGTCATTTCAGCTCGGGATGGACGCCATATTTCTCATTGATAAAAAATGTAAACAAAAAAATCAGAGTGGGATTAGCATTGCAAGGGCATAACATGACATTCTACACAATGAATACCTTAGAACAGATATCTAAGATGCTACACAGGTCAGGCGGGTTAAATGCATAATGGCGATCACTTGAAATTCATCTTGAAAAGGTGGTTAATTTTAGTTTGTTTACATGGTTTTTAATTTTCCCACGACTTCTCGGCGATTCACTACCATTCACTGCAAATGTATTACTGCGCCGGACGAAAGGTAACTCTAATAAACAACGGGAGACAACTTAGGTGTCAGCACGTGTACGATTTTTAAAAAAAACATGTCGATGATTATAATTTCTTATCAAATAATGAATCCTATTCAGATATTCGTCTTTAATATTAGAAAATTATTAATTTCTGTGGACATTTGTCAAAAAATATTACTTACATTGGACTACTTTGCGCATCAAACTGGTTTCCGCTTCAGTTGTGAGGCACTTCCGTTATACTTTTTGACAACAATAACAAAACATAAAATGAATCAATCGTCACTTATAAACCGACTGCTACTTAAATCAGAGTAAGTAAAGTTGTTGTTACAACATTATACATGTTCGTTACGTTATGAGATAAAGTTTATCTTGAACTGCATAATCCATTAATTACGTTTAGATGATATTGCATTTACAACTTATTTGACCCCATTTTTTTACGTGAATGACAGCATTCTCGTGCAACTCGTGCAAACAGAATTATGAAAAGTATGGTGGAGAATTCAAGGACAAATTATAAATGACATTAAAGTGAGGATAACTGTATATTCATCCAGTTTTGATCATTGACATGCCTGCTGTGTATTAGTAACTTTTGTGAACAAGATTAGAATGTTACTTTTGCACATATACACATTGATTGGACCTCTCAACCAAATTTCATACCTTATTTTAGGGATTTTTAAGACAATACATTTTCAAAAGTTTGTTAAATGTGTTTTGATATTTAAGTGCATTGTAGTTCATGAATACCAAGTTAAAAATTAATAATGGCAACATTTCTAGGCCCTTATTGTAAGCCACTAGACTTCTGTAACGATAAATGTTTAATGTATTAAGGGGAATATACTCTTTTAGTTTTGGAATGTGGCATTCCTTGACCACCGTATCTTTTCTTATGCACTACTTTGTAAACAAACTAAATAATGTGTTTTAGCTTACATATGCGAAATGAAAAGCAATACAGTGACCATATTTCACATTCTTTCTTTAAATTAGAATCTGTAGGACATTGATAAATGTTTGGACAAGGTGAAGCACTATTATTTTCGCACCAAAAAGTCTTAATTGTTGACTTTGAATGTACACAAGAAGTCTTATGTAATTCAACAATAACTTTCTTGTTTCAGTTTTCTCATTTTTATTTTAGTGAGCAATCCTTTGTGTACTTATAACAGTTGAAACAGTATCCATTTCATGTACCAAAACCTTGTACTTTTTTGCAGGTAAATTTTATCATACCCCACCCACTTTTTTCTAATTTCAAAGTATGCGTCCCCTTAAGGTAACTTGACAATAGCCACTACTGAACTTGACATTTTAAAGGGATAAGTACAAATATATATATAACTCTCAAAGTTAGAATTGAAGCTCAAACAAGAGATGGCACTATTAGTGACAAACGCACCCGAGGTTTGTCCAAGAATGCTACAGTTCGATGAGCAAAATATGCCAGAATAGTTAAGGTATGACTAATTTTTCGACAAGAGAAAAAATTTCTCCGAAGGCAACCTTGACCTTAGGGCTAGGGTCTGGGTCTTGAACATGACACACTAACTCATCATAGGGAAAATTGTGACAAATAATGTTTGATGATGGCAGAGTTATTGACTGGACAAGAAACATAAATTTTAGCTTTTTAATCTAAGTTAGCTAGTGGTCTGGTTGTTATGCACGACACGTTTTCTCGTTATCGGGGAATATTTCTGCAAATTAATTTCGAAATTTCTTGATTAATGACAGAGTTACGAACCGGATATGAAACAGACCTTTTTGACCTTAGCTTTCACTTGACTTCTAAGTGTAAACTTGATCTTGGAGCTAGGGGTCTGGGTCTTGCGCGTTATCATTTTGTGGGGTCGAACCTACGTGAGTTTTTTTTTCATGTTTTGTCTTTGTGTGTGTGTGTGTGTGTGTGTGTTTGTGTGTGTGTTTCTTTTCGTTTTGATTCCAATATTTTTGTTTCTTTCTTTGATGGTTTGTATTTGTATGTATGCCTTTATATAAAACAACAGTATGTTTATTATTTGCATGGCTTAAATGCATGCATTTAGTCAATATCATCTTTGATGTAATGGTAAACTTTTCTGATCTGCCATACTGGCTTATGATACCTCTCTGTTGTGTTGTCACATAGTTCATGAAGGAATCTAAATATTTCAAAATCCCTCCATGGACAGCAGAAATATGGATCGCACTCAAAAATAACCCTGTTAACACCTTGACCTTGGAGCTAGGGTTCTCATTTTGATAAACATTTATGCTAAGTACTTTTAAAACCTCTTGATGAATGGCAAAGTTACGATCCGGACACAAAACAGACTGTTTGACTTCTAAGTGTGACCTTGACCTTGTAGAAAGGGGTCTGAGAGTTACACATGAAACGTCGTCTCATTAAGGTTAATACATTTATGCCAGACTATTTCAAAATACCTTCATGGATGACAGAATTACAGCCCGGACAAGAATTTACAAAGTTACGGTCGGCATTAAAATCAAAGAGCATACTGTAGTGTAGATAAAAAGTTATTTGCTGAAACATCTTTAAATGGTGTAAGGATGTTATCATTAAATAAAATCCTAAAAGTATCTAATGTTTTTTTTTCTTGAAATAGATATTGATATATACCTAATCACTTAATAACAACATAATATATTAAGCCCTAACAAAATCTGAAAAATAGATCCCTCAGAAGCAACGAGGACAAATAGTAAATATTGCAGACTCGATTTGACTGATAGTTGGTTTAATTTGTACGCTAGTCAGCAGTGTACATGTATTTAGATAATTTACAACCATGATTTGCACGGAATGAATTTGCAACAATGCTTTGCACGGAATGTCATGGATCAGAGGGATAGACTGGCTATATTCATCGCTAAAAACCGGCAAACTATATGGAATCTAAAGTGGTAGGATATTCATGGCATGCAATACACAGTTCGGCCCTAATGGCACAAGTAATGAAATAATGGCACGAAGGCTTTAGCCCGCATGTCATTGTAAAACTAAATGTACCATGATGTCCAGGAGGTACACCCCGGCCTTTTATTCACCTCTTTGCATTGCTATAAACTACCCCTTGCATAGACTGGCATAAGTCCTTAGAGTCCTTCAAAACAAATATCTCTACTATAAAATCCTCTTTAATAGCACTTTCTTGAAAAATTTACAATATCTCTTATCTCTTAACTTTTTCAGATTCCATTTGTGTTAATAAAGAATAGATTATGTCGTATTAAGAGACCTTCTTTGTTAAGATTTCCCTCGTGTGGTCTCTTAAAGCAAGTTGTACTGTGTAAGTATTAGTAATCGCTGCACGTACGAAATTGAAACATTTCCTAAAGAAGTACTTTTAAATTATAGCTATCACGACAACAACAACCCAAAGTACAACAACAACACAGCTCGTGCAGGTTTGCTCGAGTTCTGCTACCGAATTAGAAGCCAACAGCATCGCCAGGTACTTCCGGTCTCTGAATTACCCGAACGATTATCCGAAGTAAGTAAACCTGTTTTCATTGCTGTATTCAAAGTAAGGAGAATAAATTATACTGAATAATTATGAAAACACTTATTCGAATTTACATTACATTATACCAGAATTATTTAGCGCCCACATTCAAAGGCGCTTTACGTAGTACAAAAGGATACAAAAAAAGAAGAAAAAAACCAGAATGAATACGGATCTCTTAAATTTTATATAAATGGTGCTACATTAACTTTATTGAATTGTCTCAAATTCAAATTAAACACAAAAATAATGAGTCTTATTTCATTTTTGTTCTATAATACATTAAATCTCATTCATTACAGAACGAAGCCACAAGTTATAGTGGTTTGTGCTAAGAACCGGGCTATGGTTCAGTGCTGGTTTGATGGGCTAAGTTAAAACATGAGAGAATAAAAACCCTATAAATTTATTTTTGTCGTCCTGTTATAAAACACTTATTGAATGGCTAGCCAGTCAACAGTCCAACTGTCGTTCCTCATCCCGAAAACACTAAATATAAATGGCTTGCCGGTCAATAGTCAAAACTATTAGATGTCGGTCGGAAACAGTTCAATAAATGTATAATGTTTCCAGTCATATTGCACATTACTATATTTGCAGCAATGTAAATTGTTACTGGCGTATCACAGCTCCCATTGGTTACACAATCAACCTGACATTTGTGGATTCGAACATACAACCAGGTGAAAGCTGCAGTTTTACTGATTCCGTTACGGTCTATGACGGTAAGTATGGGAGCTGACATGCTGTCGAACAGTTGATTAGTTCCATGTATAAGTTGACAGACATTTGTTGTAAAGAGGGCATGATTTAAGCTATGTATTATAATATCTTAATATAACAGCGTTTCAGTTAATTGTAAGGAACAAAAGGATAGGAACAAGAGAAACAATGTTAGATTTTGCAATAGAAATTTGTATAAGATTATTTATCAGAAAGTATGTTCAATTTACATTAATCCATAATAACTTTTGTTCGAGATACATGAATTATATAAAAATTAAAACAATGGGGCTACAAATCCTGTTCTTGGATCATGTTATTTTGCACTTTTTATATGTAATTTTGACGTGTCAAATTTGTATTTCTGCATGAATTAATTTTGTTGAAATTTTGTTCTCAGGGAGTTCGAAATCTCATCCACGTATGACGTCATTTTGCGGGACCGACACTCCGGTGTTGTCAAGTACTGGGAGATATCTATACGTTCACTTCAAGACGGACCTGACTGTGGCATACAGGGGTTTCTCGGCGAAATACGAAACTGTGCAAGCCGGTTAGTAACATGGAATATCATTCCTTCTACATGTATCTCAATCTGACTTCCGTTTTGATTCGCCATCAACCGTATACGTTAGATTTTACATCTACACACTTTTCGGACTTTTCTAACGCCGATGTAACAATCAAATTTAGATGGCAAAATGTCATCACCATCTTAAGATCACTTAACAAAGGCTTTAGACAGTCTAAAAAGAATCATATTCTTGAAATCAGAAATCAAAAGATATTTCTTCCAACAAAAAAATAATTAGATCTATTGTAACTTTGTAATTGATTGACATTTCGTCAAGATTTCAGGTTTTACTGTTTTACTATCAAACCATTTACTAATGGAAAGACAACTGTTGCTAGCTTATTTTTTGACGTTCCTTCAATTCTTTCCCTTTTTGTCGTCGTTTCTATCATGACAGGTACATGATAATTCCGTCTATTACAGCTGTTCCTGATTGTGTATTGCCCGGAATTTTTGAAAATTTTACAGCTTCGGACACACCACAGACGTTGACTTCCCCTGGGTACCCTGGCAATTACAACGAGTAGGTTCAAATCATGATTTTAATTAATGTAATTTCTTCTGCAAATACAGTTAACTTCCACTGAAATGCTGGCTGACTCGCAATTTTCGCCGTCAGCAACAAGTAACTTTGACCTTGAAAAAGCTTTGTAATCGTTTCACTTCTGCAAGAAGTAGTATAACTTACATTTTATTATCACATTGAAAGTACTGATGAAAAAACATTATCCACTTGACTTAATGAGTCTTCCCTACAACTAAGGTTTTTCTCTCCCATTAAACTGGAAAGTCGCCTAAACTTGTGTTAATGTTAATGAAACACGACAGCAACAAAAGGGTAATAAAAGATTTGAACGTTCCGACAGCTTTCTTTGACTTTCCAAAACGAGGCTACTACATATATTTCAGTTCTACAGTAACATACTGGATGATACAGAATCCAAACGAGACGCAAGCTCTTTTCCTTACAGTTACTGACTCTCGTATAGAAACCAGTGTCGACTGTATCTATGATAGAGTAGAAATATATCAAGGTAAGTAGGCACTTACACACCCATTTAACCTCCACTGATTTCAGGCGAATTTCTTGACAAGGTTCAATCGTGACACTGACTATTGACAAAGATCTTTTCTGAGGGTGCTTTTAAAGCTGTTTTATAACCTTATACCCAGATTAGATGTATAGTTTGCTCAGCCCTCTCTTTGGATTTCCCGCTAGATTTATCTTTATACCTAAAAATATCAACACTTTTCTAGGTCCTTGTACCTCGTATCCCCTGCTGGGATCATTCTGTGGCAAAGACACACCCACGTACTATTACGACACCGGAGCATACGCCCTCATTGTGTTCACAACGGATGAAAACGTGAACTACCAGGGGTTTAATATCAGCTTCTACCTCACTGACAAGCCAGGTAAGAGTTGTTCCAAATTCCAAACAAAACTAAGATTTTGTGTTACTTTGTTCCGTTTTAAAGCTGAAATTCGTATTCCATGGCCAGCTCCCCCAATGTTCGTTCTGAAGTTCATATAAACAAGCTTAATTTTTAAATAAAATAGAAATGTGTTATTTTTTCCGTAAACGTTTTCACACTGTGTTGGGAATGAGGTAAAGATACCAACAGCAGTATCTGTTAAGATGATAATTTTCATTAAAGTAACTGTAATGGCGACATTATTACTCCTTACAATCGAGATGGTTTGCAAACGGCCGGTGGTTTTACTCCAATACTACTGTTGGTCTGTGTTTTATTATTGAAAGAATAATGCAGGCAAGTTAAAGGGTGTTACAAACCACAGAAGTTGTAATAGCATCAGTCAAGTTTTTCGTTCTAGAAACATTTTTTTTCTTACTTTATTTTCAGAAGAGGATGATACAAGTGCCTTGGTCGTCACTGGTATAATTGTCGGCTGCGTTATTGGCGGAAGCGCAGTTATCGCCGGCGTCTCATTTGGTGTATATAAATATGTGAACCGAGGGAGTGATCACGTGCCATCACGTGACTCGAGTCGCAGATCGTCTGTGTCATCAGACGAAGGTATCACAAACAGATCGTATACGCCAAGAAATGTCCCAAGAAGATTACCACCAATAAGCGAGTTTCGCCGATAACGCTGACTAAAAGTAATGAAAACACACTTTGATAAAGAAATTTAGAAAGCAAAAATATATTCAAAACATTGCGAGTGTTAAAGGTATCTACAGTATCTTTAAGATTGTTTAAAGATTTCGCATTTTGCATTTGTGGCAAACATTTTTGAAAATGCTTCTACGAAATGCTTGTATAGTTTTACAAAATGAATGTTAATACTTTTATTTACCTCTGTTATCCCCAGCCGAAGATAGATTTGGCGTTGTCCGTCCGTCTGTTCGCACAGCCCTGCGTAAGTGCATTCTTGCGAAAATGCTTATACCACGAGCTTTGCTCACATGTAGGCCTAGAGTTACCTCCCTTGATCCAGTAAGAGCTGAGTTTTACCATTGATTTGGAAAGAATTAGGACCCTGTGACTGTCCCTAATTATACTATTCATGGATCTTTCATCAAGATCGCTTCAGCTTATTCAGAGTTATTGTCTTTTATTTTATTAAATTCATAAATATAATTGAAAATTAAATATCTTTTTTCAAAATATAGTCCCCTCATTTACAAAATAACCCATTTGGCTGGGGATATTAATTCACTAAATGTGATTGCTATTTTGAAAATTACCACCCCCACCCCCACCCCCATCTTCCATTGAATACGATTTGCCGTTTGTTTGTTGTTTGTTGTTGTAATTACTTTACTGTACAAAATATACATTTTACTGTACTGTGTTTTAAGTCTGTATTTTCAGTATTTATTGTTTTATTCTGTTTTGTTAGAGTTTAAGTCACTCTGATGAATACCTCTAGAATTAGGTAGTTGAGGAAAACTCTAGATTTTACCTGGTAGAACCACCCATCTATCGAGATTTCGAACTCACAGCGTAGCGGGGCAAGTGATTCGAAGTCTTTGATCTTTTATTTTTCTTTGGTAAATACCTGCAGCATTGTATGTACAATATTTTGATATATCATCTACCGTTTTATAGCATTCGATGGTATGAACCTGCTCACCATTTTGTCATAATAAAATCTACAATTACCATTTCACGAGTTTTTCATGATAAATCTCCACGTTGACCCAGAAATTTGGTATAGAACACACAACGGTTCGACAGGCTAAGCGCAAAATGCGGTTAACTTCATTCACATAACGCATCAGTTAATTTAGTCCAACTGGTAACGTAATTTTCACCGTCAGGGGAGGTAACTAGAGTCAAATATTGGGATTACAGTTAACCATAATGGTGACTCTCTACACATCTTAACGGAGAATTTTAATAAAGAAATCTCGCCAGACAAAGATTTATTGTACGTTATTGTGCATTGTAAGATATAGAAATAACAACAGAGTGTGATTCTAATAAAAATGAGTACGTATTTTAAGATACACATAGCATACAAAAATAACTACACGCGCATAAAATAATAAGGAAGCAATGGCAATAAAACCTTTTTGTCATAAATCGGGACTAAAAATATAAAGCATTGACTACATTAAACCATGTGCGCCTTTACGCCCATGACCCTAGATCTAATATGATTTGAATAAACGTTATGATTACACGACTCCGTTAAAATATCTGAGAAAACCAACATCGTGCGTTTGCGACCAGCATGGATCCAGACCATCCGTGCAGACGGGTCAGAATCCATGCTGTTCGCTAACGGTTTCCCTAACTGCAATAGGTTTTGAAAGCATGGATCCTGACCAGTCTGTGCGGATCATCGGCAAACGCACTATGTTGGTTTTCTCATGGCGCGGCTCATATAAATCATCTGTTATCTGCACATTTTAAGTCTTAAAAATCATACCGTATTTTAAACACCCTCTATGTAACATGATAAGATATGTTTCGAATGCGTGCATTTCATTTCTTTCGTGGACACATTTTTTGGAAATCCTGAATCAAGGCTTTGCAAGAGTTATCTTTCCTGTGGTTGTTGCTACTATATGTCAACACAGGTTTGCTGGGTTAAGGTAAAAACTTGAAGAAATGAAATCCCTGGATCACAACATTGTCTAATTTCCCAGAACCAAATAGATTATTTCTTAATCTGTAGGCCCTAAAGCTTAAACTACATCCAGGTGCATCCAGCTAATCGGTTTTTGCTGTGGCACTGCACACTGTTTAGCTATACTTGTCTATTGAACCTCCTCAACAGCATTCCTTCTGTCCTTTATTTTTTGTATGACGTTAATGATGTCAAATATCACGATCACACCCACCACGATCAAGATGAAAATGACACCAGCAAACCCAATACTCTTCGAAGATTGTCGTTCATCCTCCGCGCTCTGTTTCTCTGCTACAGTGGATGATAAACTTTCCTCGTCAACTTCCATGTCCTTCCTGAAATAAACCGATCTTTGTTACCATGGAAATAGTTGCCATAGTTTTTCAATTTATGCTTAAACGTTTTTCCCAAGATTTGCTAAAAATGGCGCAACGCTGAATTACGTGTACGGACACAGATATGATAACAATGGGTTCAACAAAATATTTACGTCTCCATTAAACCAATATTAAATCGAGTTATATTTAGTAAGACGAAAAAAAAGTTGATGCGAACAAGTTATCAGTACATTTAAATCATTTCATTCTATATACCACTCAGTATAATGCCTCGAGTCATTAAGAATAATACAACAGTTGAGCCGTGCCATGAGAAAATCAACATAGTGGCTTTGCGACTAGCATGGATCCAGACCAGCCTGCGCATTCGCGCAGTCTGGTCAGGATCCATCCTGTTCGCTTTCAAACCCTATTGCAATTAGAGAAACCATTAGCGAACAGCATGGATCCTGACCAGACTGCGCGGATGCGCAGGCTGGTCTGTATACATGCCAGTCGCAAAGCCACTATGTTGGTTTTCTCATGGCACGGCTCATTTTACAAAACTCTCAGGCAATTGAAATATGCAGAATTTTACAAATGTTCAAACTGCATATAGTTAGACATATTAAATATAGAATGTAGGAAAGAGCAATGATGGATGGATAAAAGACATTGTCAATGGATTTAGACCGTTTTCTTAGAGAAATTTTGAAAGACCCAAGGTCAACGGCTAAATATTGAAGACTTGGTAACTCAGAAAAAAAGGGAGTTAAGATGATTACTGGCTCCGGTAAACTTATCATGAACCCACTTAAAATGAAAGTATAAAACTATCCTTCGCAAAGGAGGGTATCAAATATTCTACGCCAGCCTCTATGTCATAACTGATAAAAAATAAAACTTTCCTTATTTTCGAACTTAAACTGATGCAGCCATGAATAGTGTTCTTAAACAGAGGAAGACTGGATATTTCAAAATGGTATACAATGTACTTTTTGACTAGAACATTTCTGGATACAAAATAATTCTATACCCTCAAGTTAAACAATACGAGGGCATATGCTTTCCAGTTTCAGTTGAACATCTATCAGTTACTGTACTTGGTCAATTTCGAATATAAATATAGCTTTTTACTTTGTAATATATTGAATCCAAACGCCCCCAGTTTTAAGGTCCGGCTTTATTATCATAGGAGCCCAAACTTCCCTCTGAGGACATTTCAATGCGTAACACTAAGGCTTTGGGCGAATTCTAACCACCATATAGGTATGTGGTATTTAACAGATGTGCGGTCCAAAATAGAGGGCCTGTGCCTGAAAATAAGTCCCCTGCTCAACAGGCCCAGATCCATCGCCGGGCCGAAGGGGCCCGTGCCTCCACTTCAAGTTGTCTGTGAAGTGATCTAAACTCGTCAAAGATGCATCCAACTATTTTGGCAAAGGAATAATGTTTTCTCAAAATTAAACCCAAAAAATGCACCAGACCATCATTTGCATACCTATATTTACAATAATAGGGGAGAGTTCCCTGACCCCCATAAAATTTAGTCCAAAAATGCATCAGAGACCACTATTTCATTCATATCTGTATTTTAAAAAAATCCAGAAGGACACACCCCGCCTGACCACCTAACGCGAGAGGAGGGATCCCCCGTTCCTACCCTCTCTCGGCTCTGTGCGCCTCGACGATGACGCCTTTGTTGTAAACTTGTGCCCACTCAATCAAATATTTCTGAATCCGGGTTGCTCAATATCTTGAAAGAGACGCGATATATAATACAAGTCGTTACTTACTGATATTTCTCCGATTGCGCCTGATTGTATGCGTCTTGCTCGGATTTGTTCATGTTCTGGTATTCACCCAAGCTTTTCCGCCAGGAACATGGGCACGCACATTTTTTCAAACAGCCAGTGTCTGTCTGCTCGGGGATCTCTGTGTAACACTGCGGCTCCTCTGGTGCTGTCAAGGTCACTGTTCCTAAAATTTGTTATATTTTATGCAACAGCTTTTATTAAGCTGATTAAAATTTGAATCCCATTTTTAATATCAAAGATCTTCAGTGTATATCGTTCACTAATTTAAAATAGCTTTTTAAATACCAGCTTTGAATGTAGAAAACCAGCATTAAATGGATTTAATTTGACTAAATTTATGAACTGTGAATGTCGAGCAGATGCATTACACATGTATACTGTACTTTATGAATGCATTAATTGATATCTAACACATTTTAAGTCAAACCTGCTTAAGAGACCACCTGTATTAAGCAAAAACCTGTGTTATAACACCATTAATTTTAGGTCCCTCTATAGTAAAATTCATATAGATTGAACCTTCATTAAAAAAAACTTTTGATCTCCCCTAAGTGGTCTCTTAAGACAGATTTCACTGTACTTATTATTAATTTTATGTTTCCATTGATACTGTGAAGATTTTTTTTTCATATTTTCAAATATGAATTTGGGTCTCATATGTCCTTAAAATTAGAGGAAATATTGATATGTCTAAGGCATGTGTATGTTTATTCAAGAAGTATAACAAATATGTTTGTTCCTTTTAAAATAAAATACCATACATACTTTACCAGAAGGACATTTATTAATTGTCGAACTCTCTTCGCGGTCCAGCTAAAATATGCATGTTGATCTAAATTCCTCTGGCTTTTAATGACACTTATTATATTAGAGATGAGTGAAAATGCACCTTGATCTGAACATACTCATTAAGCTATCTAAATTTACCAATATTCAAATCTTAAAGATACCATCATTATTCATGTTATTCTTGCTATTACCTTCTTCACTTGTTTCACAGTCCTCGCCAAATGCTCCATCCAGATCATAATCTAGAATTTAAAGGTACACAATTTCTAAGTTAAGGCATAGCAGAGAAACTTTGATATACTTCCTTTCCCGATATTATGAACATTTTTCGTTTGGGTTAGTCGTGTAAGTGTTCTATCCCTCTGGAGCATAAAAAACTAATGATATAAGTATATAAAATGATTTATTTCATTTCGATTGTGATGTAAACTTGATGTTTATTTGAATCTCTCCCGTGTCCGTTTTCTGAGAGACCAGTTTTGAGGTTTAGTCATGATCCTAGCTGGACTAGAAACCAAGACTGGGTTCAGCGACAGAAACCTTAACAATAGACCATTGCTCTCTTGTAAATGGTACATGTATCATCTTAAAAGATCTCAGTATTAAATGAAATATAGGAGTTTCAAGAGCTGTGAAGAAGAGAGTGTAAGGGGATGTATAAAATGCCTGTCTCTTGATCTTCAAATGACCAATAACACACATTTTCATGGGGACAGAGTGTTAAACTTCAGCCTGCTGGTCCGCACTGTTCCCTATTCGATCAGTACATTTTCAGTGGACACCCCTATGAATAAGTGGTACTGCCCAAATTGAATGATAGACCAATCCATTTTAGAAATTGAGCAGGCTAAAAGGTTAAACATGTTTACTGATTTGCTTCAGAATAATGAAGTAAAAAGTGTGCGTCACTAACGATGACACAACAAAGGGACGTAATACAGAATCTGTTTTAACGACAGAGTTACGGTTATTTACTTGTACCTAAGGATTTTTTTTCTATATGACTGTGTTAACGTTACCTTGCTTTGTAGTGCCATAACCGATGTAACATACATTTTCCTCGTCGGCAAGACCATCACAGTCCGTGTCAGTCCCGTCTCCTACAGTGCCGCTCCCAAGACGACATATCTGACCCTGTAAATATATAACATTTCGACTTCCTGAGAATCCGACGTGAAAAGTCAGCATTCTGTCAATAACGTATAAAACACGTTGATTGTGATGTCGTATAAATCAACTTACAGCAACATTTTTAAAATTATAGCCCATAGGAATCGAAATAATGTAAAGCAGAAACGTATTTTAACGAAGAATTTACACGTCTGGTGATATTATTTAACAGGCAATATCCTCCTGAATTTATTCCGTCAGACGACTTTTAATTAATCTATACGTTTAATTTGTTCAATAACTAACCGTGGAAAAGTCTTTATACAATGATGCTGAAGGAGTGATGTCAATCTCGTTCGTAGGAAATTCACGTGCAAACAATAGAAATGAGCTGGATTCTGCCGACAAAAAGTAAAACTCCCCAGCTGGTAAGTCGGTATCGTTGAAAGTGTACTCTGATACGTTACCAAAATGGGATGTTTCCGTCAAGGAAGAGACGTTGTCAGAAAAGTCAACATATCCGAGAAGGACTGGATTGTCCATAAAGGCTTCTACCGGGGGGATGACGTGAAAACTTGCTTTTGTATTAGAAGCGCTATCGGAGTAGAACATAATAGCAACGCCGACTGGAAAATTTGAAGAAATGTTATATGTAACGAAAGCGTCCGTTTCTAGTTCTTTTGAATCGCCACGTGCCAAAAGAATATATATGCCGTCAAAATCTCCGTGTACTTCTATTACAGTGTTATTGCTATTTGCAACGATTTTTATCTTGGCGAGCTTCCCTGAATTACCAGTGGTACCTAAAGCCGGTGTGATATAATGGGTTCCCCAGGTTTTTGTTGCCGGAACCTGGAACCAGGAAAGTCCATATTCGGCATTCTCGTCTGTCCCGCAAAACATTGCGAATGGTTTATTTCCGGTAAAGAGCGTTCCAGTTTGATATGTTGACAAGATTTCAAAAAATGAAACATAGTTTTGGTGTGACAGAATCTGACTTCCGACGAAAACATCCGATGACGTTCCGGACTCTAAAGCAATTGCAGAGCAGTATAAATCCGATGAACCAAAATGAATTGTCATGTATTCGTCGCCAATGGCATCTAGCGGCTGCAGCAACTTTGAATGCATGTTATTCCAGTGGAAACTAAAATATATTGCAGAATCGTCCTCGGTAAAAATAAAGATTGGGTCACTGATGTCAGACACTTGAAAACTGGAACAGGATACATTTGTCTCCCCGCGATCTTCTACAATTTTATCGTATGCGGTTACAAATTCACTTCCGGTTTCAACACCTGCATGAGAAACAAAAGTTCACTTCATAAAATGTGTATATTGAGCTATGAATAAATTAAAACATATAATTATTAAGAAATTATTGAAAATGTCTATTTTAGGAATATGACAAAGGAGAAAAAACATTCTGTTACGGTACACTAATGAAATTTATTACCATTCAGCTATGGGGGAAAACGAAGTATGCAGTACGTTACAATTAAATAAGTGTTTACCATCGATTAGGCAAAAAAATGATGGTTTTTGTGCAAGCACAACACGGAAACTGAAAAGAATATATTAAGTTAAATGCAAAGCCAGGCAGATCGTCAAAAGAAAAAAATGCATTGTCATTAAAACGTATGAAATGTTTCAACAAAACTGAAGTCAACATGCACTTTCTAAGAAAATAGTTGAGTATATTTTAATAGGCTGAGCTGAACTGCGGGTCGTGTCCTATTTCTAGAGTAGTTGTGCTTGTACATGTCTGCACAATCAAATTTCGTTGATGGTGAGGTGAGCAGTTTACATAAACGTAAATTTAATTCAGAGTGTAAAAGTTATATTTTTTTCAGTTAAATCACTCAATACGTTACTAGAAACAAAAAAAACTTAATTGTTTAATTATTGGAACCGTGTGTATCAGAAAAATGACTATTTTCTCATATTTTGTGATCGTCTGCAAATCGACGGTATACTATCGGATGCTTGTATAAGAACATATTCTGAAAGAAATAGATAAACAGATAAAAATGTAATAACACATCTAGTTTTGTGCGAGGACAACTGCACATGCGAGGAGTACTGCATTTGGGCTACATTAATTGTTAGTAGCTTGAAGTATTATTGAGCCAGTACACCCACATGGAAGCTCTAGGGTAGAGTAGAGACCGGCTCTATACTCGATAATCAACTTGAACGGTATTAATTAGTACACCAATCGTACCTTCCCTGTTGAAGACCTGAACTCTGCAAACTCCACGGTGAGGTAGGGTTTACTGGTTCCTTGCTTTCCACCACAGCACTCAATGTGCAGGGAAAAACAGTTTTACATATTTCCAGGGCCCAATTTTTGATTGGTCGGTTACTTTACTGGTGGGAGCAAGTATCATTTACACAACAGCCTACTCTTCTCTAGAGCTCCGATGTGAACTTACTCACAGTGACAATCGGCAATTTCCGTGCGATTTCGTAATTCCATACACTACTTCGACATTCTTCGGACATAACAGAAAACTACCCTTTAATAACCGAAGGATGCCGAAACCGCATTTGGAGAATACGTAACCGAACGGAAAACGCCGAATGTCATTACGGAAGGAAGCGATACATACCAACCCTGAACAGACTTCCATTATACCCTACAATTTTCAAGTACTGATCATATCTTACAGAGTTCCACGGGGCTGGTTGGTACACAAACATTCTTCCAAAATTGTCTGGCGAACCTGCAATGCCAAACGTTATGTTGACATATCTGGGTCTGTAACAAAGGCTGACAGTGCTGACAATGTGGTTATTTGAAATGTGATGCACGAATGTGTATGAAATTTCTTTAGTAGTAGATATCTCAAAATATGACATTAAAGATAAGTTTCAGTGCAAGATTAGACTCTTCAACTGTACATTAGGATTTACCAGAAACCGTGCGTTTTCTTTTCAATTTTTGTAATAACATTCGCAATTTATTCTTCTTTTAATTAACTACATCTCTTCTTATTTTGGTTGTTCAATTTTCGCTTGCTCATATGTTACAAGAATAATGCCAGTTATTAACAATGCCGGAACATATTCCGATGCCCTGTCACTGAGCTTCTAGGCCACAGTCATACTCTCCCCTTTTTAAAAATCAAGGCATATACATTTCGAACACCACTTCTGAATATTCATCTAAAACTTGACTGGTTCTATATTTCGCTTCTACAAGATGTTCATAAAACTTACATCTGCCGCAAAACAGTCTACAGTTCTGGTCAACCCATTCAGTGTAGTCAGGATGTGTGCACAAATCATCATCATATTCATAACAGTTTTTCACTGCATCCTGACACCGCCAGTCTACAAAGACAAGGTACCGGCATCTTGATAAGCATTACTCACAAAGAAACTGAAGATCCATCTATAATTTAATATTACTATGTATAAAAAGGATAAAAAAAACAACATTCATTGTCCAATGAATACCGTTTTATTCTTAAAAATCAAGTAGATTTGTGCATTAAAACCCTGTTGAAGTTCCGTAGAAAACATTAAAATTCTAAACTATACACTGCAAACTGTTTCAAACCTGGATATACGTTACAAACCTGGAATGTACGTTACAAACCTGGAATATACGTTACAAACCCGAAATATAATCAAAAACCCGAATATACGTTACAAACCTGAAATTTACCTGACCACCCTGGAATTTACGTTACAACCCTGGAATTTACGTTACAGACCCTGAATATAAGTTACTAACCTGAACTGAACTTTCCACAGTCTGTTTTGTACATGTCTGAAATAATAATAAATTTTGTCATTAATGATTCATTTTTCTACATGGCAAGAAATATATTAATATGTCGTTCTGTGAAATACTGCAAAACTGACACAAACAGATTTTTAAACCAATTTCTATGTATTATTTTTTTTTATTTTGATATGTTAATTAAGAAGTAATATACATTTTATCAAAATCAACACAACAGAAACTGTGAAAAAGGTAAAAAGAAGGGTAGCAGGTGCGACTGGACAGCTGCACACATGTATACGCTTGCTAAATTTGTGAATCTACCAACTTAAACTTAAGAGTTTTTACCAGACCATCTAACCATATCTACTTACCGTACCATATTGTAGCATTGTTCATCAAGCCACTTAGTTTAAGTTCAACCAACTCAGAGGCCAAGGACGTTTCAGAAGGAAGCATGGAACAACTTCCGGCAATATTCCTGTTTCCAATGCCAATACAGAACGCATCAGAGGTCTGCATTGCCCAGTAGGATATGGCGTCACTATAAAATATTAGCAAAATTCTTTTGGCGTTAGCAGAAGGCCTAAGCATAGCATGACCGTTTCAACATAATTAGCATAGAACATTGCTAGTCGATCAGCTAATTTATTATTACATAATAATTAACAAGCATAACCAATTATTTAAAAAAAATCACTGCAATTTTTAAATAGTCTATTATAGATGTATAATGCCGAATTGGGAGTACGTAACCTTACAAAGCATATTGTTAAAGCAATCGTGTGTCGGTTAAGACTGTTTCTTATTTGTAAAATACTGGAAATAGTATCGAGCTTTAATCGATGGAAACTGTTACTTTTAAACACGGATTTGATCAAATTTGAATAATTCCGTTCTATATACATCAGCTTAAAGGTCCAATACTAAGGAAAGTGAACATTTTAATTTCTTTTAAAAAGCACAGAAACTATTTCATTTTATAGGAAAATGAAAGTTGGTAAGCAGAAATTCGAAATAAATCGCAGTATATGTACAATTATTTTTCTATGAAGTATGAAGAAAGTTAAAAAGACCTGGGGGGTCATTCTGTCGATTCATTGAAATTTCAACATAATACACATACATTTCTTTGTGTTCCAAAGACCTTCTGTAAATTTTGACCTGCCAATCTTCATTATTTAGTGTCTTGCAGAAGTCTATGCACTGGCTATGAAAAAAATTGCCAACTCACTTTCCCTTAGTAATGGACCTTTAAAACAAACTAGAAAATGAAATTGTAAATTTAACAGTTATTGCTGAAAACAATGATTGATACGATGCAATTCCAAAAGGATTATAAAATAAATATACATGTCTAAACTGTAAAACACATTACCTGGAACAATTAATGTTGCTTAGCATACTCGTGGTGTTTATTGACTGTATATTGTCACATTTAGGGAAACACTTGTATATAATCATCTGTGCCCTCGATATGTGCACCACAATTTTTCCCGTGCTATTGTCAATTAGTTCAACCAGTACCGTCCCGCACGACTGCACGCGAAACAATAACTCAAAAAAGCCAGTGACGTTGGTGGTGTACGCTGGAATTTTATCCGTTACGCCAGGTATGAACGTTGACGTTATCTTTGCATCTTCTGAAGTTATACAATAAAACCTGTTTTAGTCGACACCGATTATCGCTAGTCAAATATGTCGGTTAAGGTGATGTCACTTTTTGAATTTCCGGTGAATAACAAAAAACCAAAGAATATTCAGTTCTTTTCAAAAACTGTTATATTATGATTCAACCAAATAGTTTCCATTGTCTACCAGAAAGGAACAATTCTTATATCTTAATATTGAGATTTGATACCTTTATAACAGACAGTAAACTAAAACAATAGACATTCATATGTGACGTCGGTGAGCTCAACAAAGCAATTTCAAGCACATATATTAATGTGGAATGTAAAGTAAGTTACACACTACCATATCCGTCCAAGATACTTTCAAAAACAATGCATTTGCAGAATAGAGAGATAAAAGTAATTTTGACAGCTCGTGAAAACTAATGACAAATTTTGACAGGTATATGATGACTCATGACCTAATTAATTTTTTCTGTTATTTGATTTTCATAAAATGGGTATTCTTTATTGTAGCTTACAACTCGTACATTAAAACAATAAAAGAATATATTGTAACCTCACTGTCGTTTTGTCTATCCATCTCTCGTACGAATTCCTATTGTTTCAGTCATTTGTCAGTAATTAGAGCAACTCACAGTGTTGCAATCATACAAAACACATCCCTTATTTTCACATAGATATTGAGGATTTATCTAATGAGCACATGTATTGGAAACACAATTTCAATACCGACTGTGTATTGTAATAATGCTAAACTATCTCAGCCGTGACATCTCCTTAATATACGCTGTCGGCTGGAGCAGGTTATAGAGAACATACAGTACATACATATATAAGACGCATTTGTTTAACCTCTTTCATGTTTATAATGTTTAGTAAAACCAATTTTCATATTTAAAAAAAACTAAAACTGTAAAATCACAAACACTTGAGTGATAAGAATATATAAGTTTTAATTAAGCATGATTTCTAAGATGTCGTATTGAATCCATTGAAACAAACATATGCCATTTTAGAAAAATTTAGCTGTTTAACTAAACTCACTAAAACTGTCAAATTACCTACATTCGAACGATTTTTATTGCTTTATTGTTCTTTTTTTATTTTTGACTTACTTCCAGTTCGACCTTTTTAAAATCATGATTTTTGCTTGAGCGATTCTGAACTGAATTTCATATATCTATATTAACGGCCATGAAATATCTTTTTACGTATTTTAGTACTCACGAAACTTGCAAAGTTGCTACAGACGCCTGTGCGATAACAGTAATACATTAAGTAATCGATACTTTGCGACTGAGTCTGTTTGACTGACTTGCTAGAGCAGTATGGTAAAATGGAAATTAAGTCTGAAAGAACCTCTAAAAGCCGGTCGGTACACTGGTTAAAATACTAATTTATTTTAGCTCGATTGTGATGAAAGCTTAAAGCTTATTTATACCACTCTCGGGTCCGCTTCCTGAAAAAACCGGTGCTGATGTCATATAAGAAGTCATGGTCCAAGTGGGGCTCGACCCCACGACCCCCGGGTTTAGTGGCCGACCCCTTAACCACTAGACCACCACTCCCTTAAATAGGCGTCGTTACGGTCAGTATAAATTAACAAGAATAGAAAAGAAATTTCTGGAACCAAATAAATCTGTCGGATTACAGATAATGTCATTTCAAGCAGGTGTCGTTGGAAGCGAGTTATAAATACTGTAATAATAATAATGATTATGATGACGATGACGATAATAATAATAATAATAATCCTCATCGTGGTAGTAGTGATGATGATGATGATGCAGCTGCTGCTGCTGATGATGATAATAATAATGATAATGATAATAATACCAATAAAATAATAGTTAGCCTTTACAACCGCAGTCCACAGCGGTGTCTTCAGTCTTCACATCTGACTAAGAAGTCTAGGTTTATAGATACGACAGTAGGACTTAAAACATTAGAAAACCAACATAGTGGCTTTGCGACCAGCATGGATCCAGACGAGCCCGCGCATCCGCGCAGTCTGGTCAGGATCCATGCTGTTCGCTAACGATTTCTCTAATTGCAATAGGCTTTGAAAGCGAACAGCATAGATCATGACCAGACTGCGCAAATGCATTATGTTGGTTTTCTCATGGCGCGGCTCAATTATAATATTTATGAGGAAGCTTAGATATAATCAGAAACACAAATGAGGTATAATTACATCTTAACTGTGCAAGAGTTATTCAAAATCATCATTTCCGAAAATGAAATCAGAGCATGACGAGTTATTGATTTATCATAGTGGTGACTTCAAGATGTCATAATTTAATGGCTTTCATTGATTAACCACTAGCACAGAAATATTGAAGGATTTTTGCTTATCTTAAGTAAACAAGGTTAGTGAGCCGGCTCAATTGGTTCCGTTGTTTTACATGCCCTATACGCGCTAAACCAATAAGAGATTTATGTTATACCAAAACAGTAGTCCTCGTCAATACTGCCGTCACAGTCATTGTCGATACCATCTCCCACACTCATCATGGTCTCATCAGCAACACACCCGGTCGTTGTCTACAAAAATATCTGGGTTTTAGAAATGTCATTTGAGTATAGCATACTCATGGGGTATACTACTATTTGCGATCTGGAGTATGCATAGTGATTGTCGAAATGTTTTGGCAAAAACATGATATACTATAAGAGCCATCAGGGTACGCTTTACACATGCAGAGTAATTAGCGTACAGCATACGCAACCATTAGAGTTGAGGTGGGCCGGTGGTCTAATGGTAACTCCCCTTACTGTTAATCCAGAGGTCTGAGGTTCGATTTCCGGTCCAGGCACTGGAAATTTCTGAGATGCTCTTGAGTGTCTCCCATCTAACTAAGAGGCCTGTACTGGCTCTTCCCAGGAAAGACGGCTTCGATCAGGCATGTATCTAAAAAAGGATTTTTCTCTATCTGTTCTGGGGGCTTTATCTCACTCTGTCCCTAGGATGAATTTCGCGCCCCGTGTGGCTGCGTTTGCTATAAAGCGCCTTTGAACGTGTTTATCATGAAAAGGACGCTATATAAATCTGGTATAACAACAGAGTCAGGCACGATTCTCAACGGTCTGTGTGTTCCAGTTATCTTTAAAAAGCAACTAGGAGAAATAAATTAGTAAAAACCCCACTAATACTTAGCCCTGTTCACATTTTCCAATTTTTCTTCGCCATTTTGAAACTAAATGAACCCCACTCATCCCGCTAGTTGAACTAAAGTTAACAATTTACTAGAGGCAGTAGATAAACTATAGTCCAAATAAGATGGCCATAGTCATTATGGTCGTCATGCACATGACAGAATACACATGTCAAAATTCTACGAGTACTAGATGTCATTGTTACATAAGGCTACGAGTACTAGGTTTCAATGTTAAAAAGGCTACGAGTACAAGGTGTCGTTGTTGCAATAAGCTGCGAGTACTTGATGTCATCGTTACAATAGACTACGAGTACTAGGTATGGTTGTTACAATAGGCTACGAGTAATATTTTCCATTCTTACAAAGGGCTACGAATACCAGGTGCCGTTGTAGCAATAAGCTGCGAGTCTATGTGTAGTTGTAACGATAGGCTGCGAGTACAAGGTGTCATTGTTAAAAATAGCTAGGAGTAATATTTGTCTTTGTTACAATAGGCTACGAGTACTATGTGTCATTGTAAATAGGCTACGGGTACTATGTGTCGCTGTTAAGTAGGATACGAGTAATATGTGTCGTTTTTACAATAGGCTACGAGTACTATTTGTCATTGTAAATAGGCTACGAGTACTATGTGTCGCTGTTAAGTAGGATACGAGTAATATGTGTCGTTTTTACAATAGGCTACGAGTACTATTTGTCATTGTAAATAGGCTACGGGTACTATGTGTCGCTGTTAAGTAGGATACGAGTATATGTTCGTTTTACAATAGGCTGCGAGTACTATTTGTCGTTGTAAATAGGCTACGGTACTATGTGTCGCTGTTAAGTAGGATAGATAATATTGCGTTTTTACAATAGGCTATGAGTACTATTTGTCATTGTAAATAGGCTACGATACATGTGTCGCTGTTAAGTAGGATACGAGTAATATGTGTCGTTTTTACAATAGGCTACGAGTACTATTGTCATTATAAATAGGCTACGAGTACTATGTGTCGCTGTTAAGTAGGATACGAGTAATTTGTGTCGTTGTTACAATAGGCTACGAGTACTATTTGTCGTTGTTACAATATGCTACGAGTAATATGTGTCGTTGTTACAACAGGCTACGAGTAATATGTGTCGTTGTTACAACAGGCTACGAGTAATATGTGTCGTTGTTACAATAAGCTACGAGTACTATTTGTCGTTTTCACAATAGGCTACGAATACTATTTGTCATTGTAAATAGGCTACGAGTACTATGTGTCGCTGTTAAGTAGGATACGAGTAATTTGTGTCGTTGTTACAATAGGCTACGAGTACTATTTGTCGTTGTTACAACAGGCTACGAGTAATATGTGTCGTTGTTACAACAGGCTACGAGTAATATGTGTCGTTGTTACAACAGGCTACGAGTAAAATTTGTCGTTGTTACAATAAGCTACGAGTACTATTTGTTGTTGTCACAATAGGCTACGAATACTAAATGTCGTTTTGCAACAGGCTACGAGTACTATTTGTTGTCAATAGGCTATGAGTACTATGTATCGTTGTAACAGTAGGATACGAGAACTAGTTGTCGTGGATATAACAGTTTTGCCATACTCACGGCTATTGTAGGGGCCATCGGAAACACTGCAGTGTCAAGCATAAAGATACCGCCAAATGGCGAAGAACTGGATGATGAAATCTTTTTGTTGCTGTCCGTTGTTGAAGTCAAATTTAATGTATTCACTTGATAATGTGTGTAAGGCACCTGCAAAATATAGTGCACACATATTAGCATTTGTATGTTTGAAGTTTTTCTTTTGCTGAAGCGACTGCTGAAATGAATTTTCTTTAAAGTACTTTAGTTTGGTTGTAAAACAACAATGACTTCAAAACAATCTACTATTTTCAGCTATGCAATACGATGTGATGTGTTCAAGATAATGACCGAGGCGGTACTTGATGCATGAGATATTCATAGTAACTATTTAATATTATTGTTTTTACGGATAGTTTTTCAGTGCTGAAGTAAAAACAGTGAAACTTGTGCAGTGGAAGCATTCTTATCAGCCAGAATTCATTAATTTATACTTCATTGATAAATGTACATAATTCATATATGAAACTACCTTTGTAACAATGGCGTTCGAATGACTGTTAATAGTGTCACCATCTTCTATTACATACTGAAAGAACGTATTTTCCCTATTAGAATTGTAGACGTATGACGTCTGAAAGTGTTCTTTTCCCGGAATGTTCGTCATGCCAACTGAATAGATGGCGTCATATGAGCCGTACGTAATTCCAACATAGACCATTACTTGAATTGGCTTGTTTGATTTTATGTAACTGACTGTAGTTTCTTCGAGCCTCCTTTTCAATGTCTGGCCACTTCCGGTCATCTCAACGGTCTTAAATCCTGACATTTGAACGATTGTTTTTCGTTCGCTAGAAGTAATGTGGATAACGCAACCATAAGCAGTTTCAAATCCTCTAACAACGAACTCTGTGCCCCATTGCGAAACTGGGACAAGCTGTTCCATAAAATGCAGCAGAGAACCACCCTGTGCAGGCATTGAACGGGTACCAGCGATAACGGAAATGGGTTTGTCGGAGTAGATGAAAGTACCTGCAAGTACAACTGTCACCGTATATTTTTATGCAAAAAAGAAAACATTTTACGTAAATAATTATATTTAATCAAGCCAAATGGATCCAATTTGCTGAATGACCTTCGATCAAGAAACGCATAAATTATACAATGCATTACAGAATGAAGTTTTTTTTTCTCATAGGATAGTTTACGCCTAATGCCACATTGAAGATAATTACAAAAAAAAACCCGTATAATTACCCGTTAGATCATGTGTTGTTTCGATCTGTAATGTCTCTGGGTACGTCAGGTTGAAGGACGTATGGTATTTGCTCCGCCAGTACATCTCACCGACACAGATCACAACTTCATCAACTTCTTCTGGAAGCTTGACGTACAAGCGTGTAACACCTGACTGCACAGATGCCATTGCAATTTGACAATATCCTCCAAGAGCACAGAATGTGCTGACGTAATACTCATTTCCAATATCTGATGCAGACAAGGCGACATATCCTTCAGAGTAGCCATTCTTTTCATATACTACGTGTAAATTAAAGTCAAAGTTTGTGGCCACGACCTCAATAGATTTGTTTGCCATCTCTGACTTATTCAGGAGTACATCTTCTTGAAAGTTTGTCATATATTCAATCTTTACGTCGTCGTTTCCGACAGGACACGAGTACGTTAATATGTCAGTGTGGTTTTGTTTAAGCGTAGCAGTCGGATAAACGGTGTCAGTACCGAGGTTTGACAGTAACAAAGTAATTCCCACGCCATTGTCTTCGGCTTCTCCACCTAATCCTAGTGAGGGAAGAATATACTTCTTTCCCGTACTGGCGACTGAAAAGAATACACAGAATCAACATTTAAATGGTTTCACTAACTTATATGTCAGAGTTCTATTACATAATCATTTATTCAGCGAAGAACTTAAAATAAACAGTGAAATTTATCTGGTAGTTACAGAATAGGCAACAACAAAAAGGGTAAAATTTGGTTAATGTCATAAAAATCATGGCATCAAAACCTGTTTCTTTCTATGCAAAATCATCTCTCTGACACTATACAGTTCTTTGTTACAAATTTACATGTGCTCGTAAAATTTATAATTATTATAATGATAAAACTCATTAAAGCATGAACAGTTCTTTTCCCGGAGGACAGGCAGCGCCTTATGTCGTATTTAATATGGATACAGAAAAAACATATAGTTACACGTTATATCATGTGTTAAGTTCAAAATACGTAACAAAAATTTAACAAACACGGTCTTGCTGAAATGCAGAAAAGCGCAAATGTATTTTATTGCAGTAAATGACTGCATTTTATTTCCAAAAATAATCTGCGCAGTACTCTATGTTTGTGCCGTTATGACAAATCCTTTGTTTCTGTATCTATACCTTTCAAAATTGCCCACATAAGCAATAACGTTCTTCCACGAAGCATTATCTTGTTTTATGTTGTCTGAAAAACAAAAGAAATAATATTTCTATGAAAGATTCCGGGTTAGACCCGATGTTGCAAGTTTTTACTTTAAACAGATCGTTTTATTTCTATATACACAAAAAATGTACAAGAAATGAAAACGTAACCACGGCATTTTGTTTAAATAAAAATAAAAATAAAAAAGAAATAATCATGGCATCAAATATTTAGTTTGCAATTTATGCAGCTTCATTAAACTTTCAAACTATTTGTTTAAAACAGATGAAACTATACTTACATTTTATAGCGTTTACCCTGAGCCCAGCTACAGCATATATCCCGTCTGTAGTCACGAGCGACAAAATAGGCTGCAGTATTGAAACGCACGGAAAGTTACAATAACTAACAATACCCATAAAATACTTGTTTTCACATACTAAAACAATATACGAAAAATCACGGGGGAAATAATAAAAATAGGTTTTAAAAGCCACCCAAATGATTTTATTTTGTCACAGGTACAGAAAACCGTAACGAATGACGATATGAACTTCAACACTTTATATGATGTAGCCTTCTTCCGTCGATGCTATTTTGATACATATTGATTAACGTTCAATAATTTGTAATTTGTTCTAACACAATGCATTGAGATAAAGCCCCGGTCCTCCATTTAAAAGTCGATTCCTTTTATTCCAGCTAAACTATCTCTTCGCGGCTTCCTTTGAGAGTAATTGCATCTGCATACAGGTGAAAATCATTGAACTTCCGGAATCAAATAAATTCTTGATGAAAGTAAGAAGTAGTTTAATGGTTGTGGTAAAATTTACACTTTCATTTGTTTACTTTCTTTGTTTGCTTGAACTTTCATATCTTACTTGTTTCGTGTGCAACTGTTATAGGGACAGGCAAGTATTATCTCTGTCATTTTTGTTGTAACAGACAGTTAATTTTCATGCAAAATAATTTAACTTAAAAACCACGTCTCAACGTGTTGCTTGTAAAACATGTAGAAAAAAACTATTTTCGATTAGTTTTTTAAGACCCGAGATTAGACGTCGTGTGCTCGAGATAAGATGTCGTATGCTCGAGATAAGATGCCATGCGTCGTGTGCTAGAGATATGATGTCATACATTCAAGATACATATGTATGATATCGTTCGCTCGAGACAAAATACGGAGCAACCGAGATAATATGTCATGTGTTGTAGGGTCTGATATTTACCATCCATTGTATTAAGGGGACGCAAATTGCTACATTCACAGTTCATACAGCAATGCGGAAGGGGTGCATATTCAAGAAATCGATGGTGGGAAAATAAAAAAAACATATTCCTAAACTGATATAATACTGATGGACACCTGTAATATTCAGTATTTTGTGGATAAGGACGTGGTACTATGAATGTAATAGGAAAACAGAGGTCTTTGTGAAAGTACATTCAACACAAAATATTAAGCTTTTGTATAAGGAAAATACAGGTTTTTTACAATAACAGTGTTCGAAATAATGTTGAAGGGATGAGATTTTCTTTCTAACACACCAGGTTTGCTTAAACATGTAAAAATTTAACGCCACGTCTGTTCATCTCGGGATGGACGCCATATTTCTCATTGATAAAAAATGTAAACAAAAAAATCAGAGTGGGATTAGCATTGCAAGGGCATAACATGACATTCTACACAATGAATACCTTAGAACAGATATCTAAGATGCTACACAGGTCAGGCGGGTTAAATGCATAATGTCGATCACTTGAAATTCATCTTGAAAAGGTGGTTAATTTTAGTTTGTTTACATGGTTTTTAATTTTCCCACGACTTCTCGGCGATTCACTGCAAATGTATTACTGCGCCGGACGAAAGGTAACTCTAATAAACAACGGGAGACAACTTTGGTGTCAGCACGTGTACGATTTAAAAAAAAAAACATGTCGATGATTATAATTTCTTATCAAATAATGAATCCTATTCAGATATTCGTCTTTAATATTAGAAAATTATTAATTTCTGTGGACATTTGTCAAAAAATATTACTTACAGTGGACTACTTTGCGCATCAAACTGGTTTCCGCTTCAGTTGTGAGGCACTTCCGTTATACTTTTTGACAACAATAACAAAACACAAAATGAATCAATAAAGTCACTTATAAACCGACTGCTACTTAAATCAGTGTAAGTAAAGTTGTTGTTACAACATTAATCATGTTCGTTACGTTATGAGATAAAGTTTATCTTGAACTGCATAATCCATTAATTACGTTTAGATGATATTGCATTTACAATTTATTTGACCCCGTTTTTTTGCGCGAATGACAGCATTCTCGTGCAACTCGTGCAAACAGAGTTATGAAAAGTATGGTGGAGAATTCAAGGACAAATTATAAATGACATTAAAATGAGGATAACTGTATATTCGTCCAGTTTTGATCATTGACATTCCTGCTGTGTATTAGTAACTTTTGTCATTACCAACTTTTAGTAACATCTCAAAACCGATAAAGCGGGACAGATCTACCTATAGCGGATCTAGGTTTCGGCGTTTCTGAGTTCAACAATTAATTTGTTTTAAATTCTCTAATTACAATCTTCTTTTTTTTTGTCAATGTGAAGTTGCCTAAAATCTATAACAATTTGTACCGCCAAAGTCAGACTAGCAGACGACAATATTTTCCGTAACAGCTTCCGAGTACTTACGGATAACGGCGGAAAATGCCGGAATTTTTTAAGAAATGTTCACTGTACACACTAAAATGCAAAAAGGACCAAACAAACCATTATAAAATTTAAAACAAATTACACATAACGAAAATTTAATAATTTTTCTACATTTTTAGGGGTATCGAATTTTTGATTTTTTGCGGAAAATATCTCATTTTATCTGTTATATTTGAAAAAGTCAGTTTTTTTATCCGTTTCCTACGGAGTCTATATGAACTGAGGTGGGTCTATTTAAAGTCAAAAAGGACCAACCAAATATTAAAATATTTTTTTAAAAAACATTCATAATATCCGGAATAAATTAAACTTTAATTTGTGGGGTATCGAATTTTTGATTTCCAAATAGAACTTTTTCTATTGAAGTTTAAGTGATTTTTTCCTTCTTTGTTTATATAGGCAAATTTATCGATTTTCCAATAGATCGATGTTACTAAAAGTTGGTAATGGTGAACAAGATTAGAATGTTGCTTTTGCACATATACACATTGATTGAACCTCTCAACCAAATTTCATACCTTATTTTAGGGATTTTTAAGACAATACATTTTCAAAAGTTTGTTGCATGTGTTTTGATATTTAAGTGCATTGTAGTTCATGAATACCAAGTTAAAAATTAATAATGGCAACATTTCTAGGCCTTTATTGTAAGCCACTAGACTTCTGTAACCATAAATGTTTAATGTATTAAGGGGAATATACTCTTTTAGTTTTGGAATGTGGCATTCCTTGACCACCGTATCTTTTCTTATGCACTACTTTGTAAACAAACTAAATAATGTGTTATAGCTCACATATGCGAAATGAAAAGCAAGACAGTGAACTTATTTCACATTCTTTCTTTAAATTAGAATCTGTAGGACATTGATAAATGTTTGGACAAAGTGAAGCACTATTATTTTCGCACCAAAAAGTCTAAATTGTTGACTATGAATGTACACAAGAAGTCTTATGTAATTCAACAATAACTTTCTTGTTTCAGTTTTTCTCTTTTTTATTTTAGTGAGCAATCCTTTGTGTACTTATAACAGTTGAAACAGTATTCATTTCATTTACAAAAACCTTGTACTTTTTTGCAGGTAAATTTTATAATACCCCACCCACTTTTTTCTAATTTCAAAGTATGCGTCCCCTTAAATAAACAATTATAAAACATGATATTTATTCAGCCTGTTGTTTTCGTTTGTATTCATCCCTTTTCCTAAACCTTACTATTAAGGGGAAATAACTTAAATATTACTACAAGTTCAGCGTATTACGAAGTACAATCAAACTCCTGGCCCTATCTCCTATATATTGATCTCTTATATTGTCCTATACATGTTTCCGTTATACGTTCACTAACATAATACTAACCCGCCACCCGTAACATTACAACAATGATGTTATGAAATAAAGCGATGGATCATTGCACTCGCCACGCTACGATAAGTGATATACACGTACATCATTGTTACTGTCGAATAAATATATATCTATGATATATTATTTATTTTCATTACAGTCATTTTGTCAGTAGAGTCCAGAAGGTAGAACCCTCTGCCCATGCAAATACAAATATGTTGCCATGGATAGACAAAGGTCGGCTCTAGAGCAACATTCTAAGCTCTACCGAAGCAACCCGTGACACATGCACTAAAATAATAAGTGGAGCGCTCGAGATATTTTTTTTCATGATGATAATGGTCATGATGTTTCTAGATCGACCAGTTGAGCTTCACAGGTCAGATACACATGTTTAAGTAAGCCAAAGTCACTGGCACAGTAGTTGTCTAACTGGAATCTTCTTAAACCCGTAATGCGATTGCAGGTTTTGAGCCAGAAGATTATGCGAATCTACAACTAAATATATCATTTTAAACCGCCTATAGACCGCGAAATTAATTAAATATTTTATTATGTATTTCCGTAAAAGCAAAATCTCCAGCACAAACACCAGCAACAGAAAAGTAAATTATTTAAGTTTGCGTAATAAGTCGCTTTATTTATCTGTCTAATATCCGGTTTTCTCTACGAGAAAGACGTGGCATTTTCTAGTGGACTAAATTTAGTTAGAAGATTAGTTTGATTTCTATGTCCTATACTAAAGCAAGAATTTGCCAGATTTCTAATTTGGAAACAAAATATTCGAACTGACATGTCATAAGAAAAAAACACTTCAATATGGGACAAATGCTGGGAGAAGACTCTAAAACTATAAATGTGAAACTTGACCAAAAAAAAAAAAAAAAAAAAAAAAAAAAAAAAAAAAAAAAATTTGAAGAAACTGTGATAGTCCTTGTCAATAAAATGTTTTTTCTTATCTTTAATCTGCAGAAATTAGTCTGTTCAATTCCTGGAAATCTTTCGTTTAACTTTTAAAAGAAAGTCTTCTTCTCAGTTAATAGTATGAACGCAGGTAACATGCAATTTTTCAATTTCTTTTACTTTAAAGATAGTTATGTTCAATTTTCTCCAATGCTGAATTAATAAAGTATTTTGTCATTTAGTATATACATATCTGCACTTTAAAAGAGGCATGTTTTTGATACAACATTTTACATTCTTTCCTTTTATCACACGGATACAATTTAGGTCATATAGCGACTTTTCAAGCTGTCGGTGGTGGAAAGAGACTCCAGGCAAACCTCATTGCATCGGTCCGCACATGGACGGGCATCTGGTCAAAATCATAGACCTTCTATAAGCTTGTTGCATGGCGGCTCCCTAAGATGAAGAATTATACACCTCTAGCGAGGTTTCAAACCCACATCGGTGAGGGACAAGTCTAAACTACTCGGCCACAGAGGTAATTGTGTTCATGTGAAAACAACAACAACAACACACACAAAAAACAACAACAAAAAAAAAACAACAACATATTGCACTGCACTTTTTTGCTCTTAAATCAGCCCGTTCTATTACTATGAATATAAAAAGTATCTTAACAATACAGCATATCTCACCAAAAGCGTATTCCTTACCGACAACGTATATCTTACCGATAGCACATATTTTACCGACAGCGTATTTTTCACCGACAGCGTATATCTTATCGATAGCATATTTCACCGACAACGTATATATCTTTCCGGCAGTGTAAATTTTTTACCGGCAGCGTATATCCTACCGACTGCCTATATTCTACCGACTGCGTATATCTTACCGACTGCGTATGTTTTACCGACTGCGTATTTCCTACTGTCAGCGTATATTTTACCGCTAGCATATTTTACCGACAGCATATATATTACAGACAGTGTTCATTTTTACCGTTAACGTATACCGACTGTATATTTTACCGACTGCGTACATCCTACCAACTCCGTAAATTTTACCGACTGCATATATTTTACCGATAGCATATTTTGCCGACTGCGTATATTTTACCGACAGCGTCTATCCTACCGACTGCGTATATCCTAACGACAGCGTATATTTTACCTACTGCATATTTTCTACCGACTGCGTATATTTACCGATAGCATATTTTACCGACAGCGTATATATTACAGGCAGTGTACATTTTTACCGAGGTATATTCTACCGTCTGCGTATATCTCTCCGAACTACAGAGAACATAATAGAAGGTTTTCACATCTAAGTCAGGGAAACTGCTATACAACAGCTGTTGTACCCACGTGATTCTTCTTTTTGTATTGTTTTTTATATTATTTAGATTGGCACTTTAATTGATTAAATAGAAAATAAATCGGCCGACTATTCACAAATTTTCAAGACAAGAATATTATAGCTATACTTTCTGATATTGTGAGGTAAATCGATTTGTCTCTTTAGCTGCAATGTTTGTTCAAAAAGCATACCAACGACTTTCCGCCTAATACAGTACATCGATACAAAAGCTTGCAAAAATGACAAAAATGGCAGAAAAGCAATAACATAATGACAGTCAAATAATGCAGAACATAAAAAGAATGTACTTAAATACAACATACACTGAATGTACTTGAATAAGGGAAATGAAGAGAGACATATCATTATGTTCACAATCAGAAATCATATAACCTTTGATGTAAATTGCTACAGACGATGAATTTCTGGAGCGAAATGCAAGCGAGATAATTGAATTTAGAGATAAGAGCTTTTGTTCATTTAGCAAGTGATTGGTTTTAATGACCAGTATCAAACATTCTGTCGTTGTTCTAACAACATTTTGAATAACCAAATCTATAAGAAAATCCTTTGCTAGCACAAAAAAGAAGAGAACCACGCAAAAAGTTTACCAAAGTAGCAGCCTCGGTTTATTGAATTTGTTCGTGGGAGGTAATGGCAACGGCATAACCCTTTATTATATAGTATTACTGAATTAACTCTATACATCATCCCACCCCCAAACGAGAAAGAATAACAACACTGAGTCATGCCTGGGCAACACATGACACTTAAATACAACTTTATGCAAGTTTATCAAATTTATTGAAGCTCGCAATCAAACAAAATAATTGCAAACAGTTTTATTTTTAGTAAACTACATATCTGTATTATGTGTCCTTTTCGATGAGGCATGTGAATTAGCTTTCTGAGTTTATTCCTATAGTATAATTTAAAGAAAAGATTAAATATTTAAATCAATTTCTAGTTCTCACTTCTTTGTACGTAAGCTTATTAACTGGTCTGTTCCATAACTGGAAACATCAACCTATCTGGCGCATAGGGCGAACGTAATTAAATTGTGCATCAATTCATGTCAAATAAGCTGCTGCAACGGCGGAACTCAGAAATTTCATCTTATTTACGAATTATCGTGGACAGATATTTTATGTTACTTAAGCTTTATCAAATAAGTAGTTCATGTATCTAATAAAGACGACACGAGATCTAAAAAAGGTTCACTTCTTCCTTCAATTATGAACTGGCATTTTACAGATGACTAAATATAGTGGCAAAATAAACTTATTTCTGCATACACCGAGACAATAATTAGTGACATTTTCTGAGACAATAACAGATAATTCAATGAGATTGGTACTCGGAATTTGGAGAAATGTAAGCCACCGTATAAAAGATGCAAGAAAATTCTTTGATTATTGCTAGGAATTTCAATGAAGTAAATCAATACCTATAACTTAATAACCAGAAGCTTACGGCTAGAGGATAAATTCCATTTTTCTCTTTAATTGCTGAAATAGAATGATACTCCAGTATGAGCAACTTTAGCAATGCTTTTGACACAATTAGGATGAACTGTCATAATTATGTAGGAACATAGAATGTTGGAAAAAGCTATAAAATTGGCTCTCATCCGCCGTACATACACCTTCTAACCCCACCATTACCGCCCCAACACACATCCCCTACCCCTCCCTCCTTCCATGAAGTATTTTTTTGTCTCATCGTTCCATGTTAAATTGTCTGTTAATAAATATTGTGTCTTAGTAATGCCGTTCAGCCGAAGTTTTCTGTCCCCAAATTATAACTGCAACATGTTTTATGTGGCTCTATGTAGTTCTGCTATTTCTACGAAAACCACCACAAAAATGTCCCCATTTACACCATACATATCCGCAATACTTTCCAAACCCGCCATTCCTATTTCTGCTAGTTTTATTTTCAATATGTAACTCAGGGTCAATGCAGCTCCAGTTTTACACTACATAAGCCTAACGATTCAATGAAGAGTTATCTCGCTTGGTTACTTTATCAGAAACATTTTATTCAAACATTTTATTCACGGTTACTGGGATATGGCGTTGCGTGCATAACTTCAGGCACTATTTCAAATAAGTGTATACATTTGCTTAACACTTTCTTTCAATATACACTTGTTCTGATTATTTAATGGGAGTTTATTTATTCATTCAGTATCTTCCATTAATTTATTTTCTTACATATATTCCATATTTTCCACCACTTTAAATCAAATTCTTGACTTAAGTATGTGAGTATACTCGCAGTTTGAAACGAGCGCTGCGAACCTCCAAATAAAAGATTTCATTTTATATACCGTGTTACTAGTCACATTTTATGCGACAGAACATTAAAGAGAGGCAAAGAAGATAATTATAATCAATACTATACTTTAGCATATTTACATGCAGAACTGATTCTTCCTCCCACTTCCTTTTATACAAACTCCTGGGGTTTAATGATACAAAAATATCTATTCTATGAGTCATGGCGTTGTTTTTAGATGTTATAATCGTAAATTTAATTTGACAGAAGCCTGCTATTTGGTAAAGCTGCGTTGAAAATTAACTGCTTCCAAGTGTTGTTCGGAGCAACTTTAATCTAATAAATCAGAAATCTTCCCGGCGGGAGCCTTTTACGACGATATCTTCAGTTTCCAACTTGCACACAAGACACACGACAGAGGATGAAAGATACATACGATCCTGTTGAAATAACTTATAACGCAGTAAAACAAAAAGCGGGACTTTCTGGTGACAGGCTTTTTGTTAATGACAATATTTTATAATGTTCAACTCATCAGGTGCTAAAAATATATTGCAAGCGCCTGTTTTATGTACAATATGTAACACATGATATTGTACTCTTTCTTGAAAGAAATATGTAAATCCGGTAATAGACCGAATGACAACACATGAAGAGTTTAGAATCCGTACAAAATCTCAGGCCGAGGCGAATACTTCTGAAGCGATTGTGACAGAGCAACTGTCTATATAAGATTACGTTCAAAAATATGATTTTTTGAAACTGAGAATAATTTTATATTTCTATCAATATTCTTTGCTCATAAAGTTACATGTACCTTCAGACTTCTTAATTCATTAACACTAATGACGTACATTTTTTTTGTATATTTTAAAAGACTATATATGAATTCTGCCATGGAGCAAAATATTAGCCATGTTGTGGAATTCAGTAATAAAAGCTTCTGTTGTTTTAGCAATCACCAAAACAAACCGTACCTATAAAATGTGTGTGTGTGTGTGTGGTGGGGTGGGGGGAGGGGGGGGGGGGGGGGGGGGAGCAATTTGAAGCATAGAACTGAAGCAGTCTCGCAATACTAAGTATAACGACATATACAATAACAATGGTAAGACTCAGAATATGAATGACAATGTCAAAGATACAATAACAATAACGAAACATAGAATAACATAGAATAACAATAATGGCTTTTACCATAAGAATATCGAACATACTATAAGAATAACGATATATACAATAACAATAGCAAATTTTCGAATATGAATGACACGACATTGAATAACAATAACAAACATACAATAATAATAACATACGTATATAATTTAGCAACGTTTGACATGCCATGCATATCTGCATTATGCGTCCTTTCATTTTATTAGGCATGTGCATTAGCATTCTGCATTTATTATAAAGTATCATTTCAAGAACATTTAAATCAATGTCTTTTCTCACTTCTTTGCACGTAAGCTGTTCCATAACCGGAAACATCAAATTATCTCGCGCATAGGCCGAACGTAATTAAATTGTGCATCAATTCATGTCAAATAAGCTGCTGCAATCGCGTAGCTCAGAAATCATATTTTGTTTTACTTTCTCGAGGACAGATATTTATGTTATTTATCAAATAAATAATTCATGTATCTGATAAAGACGTCACGTAAAGGACGGACAATGTTTGAAGAACACGAAGAGAAAATATACTTCGTTCTTTAATTATGAACTGGCATTTTACAGATGACTAAATATGGTGGCAATATTAACTTATTTCTGCATACACTAGAAATTAATAAGTGACATTTTCTGAGACAATAACAGATAATTCAATGAGTTCGGTACTCAGAATTTGAAGAAATGTAAGCCACGGTATAAAAGATGCAAGAAAAAATTCTTTGATTATTGCTAGGAATTTCAATGAAGTAAATCAATACCTATAACTATTAAGTTTATCAGAAGCTTACGGATAAATTCTATTTTTCTCTTTAATTGCTGAAATAGAATGATACTCCAGTATGAGCAACTTTAGAAATGTTTTTGACACAATTAGGATGAACTGTCGTATGTAGTAACATGGAATGTCGGAAAAATAGCTATAAGTTTGGCTCTCATCCGTCGTACATGCACCTTCTACCCCCCCCCCCCCCCCCCCGCACCCACCCACCCACATCCCTTGCCCCTGCCTCCTTCCATGAACTATATTTTTTTCTCATCGTTCCATGTTAAATTGTCTGTTAATGTATATTGTGTATTATGCCGTTCAGACGAAGTTTTCTATCCCCCAAATTATACTTTAAGTAACTCTAACACGTTATATGTGGCTCTATGTAGTTTTGCTATTTCTAAGAAAACCACCACAAAAATGTCCCCAGTTACACCACACACATCCGCAATACTTTTCCAAACCCGCCCTTCCTTTTTTTCCAGTTTTACACTACATAAGCCTAACTATTCAATGAAGAGTCATATCGCTTGGTTATTTTATTAGAAGCATTTTATTCAAAACACGTTTACTGGGATATGGCATTGCGTGTATAACTTCAGCCACTATTTCAGTTAGTGTATACATTTGCCTAACACTTTCTTCCAATATACACTTGTTCTGATTATTTACCTTTATAACTTAGTTAAGGCATTGTCCAAAAATCTTAATGGGAGTTTCTTTATTAATTTATTTTACATTAATTTATTTTCTTACATATATTCCATATTTTCCACTTTTAATTCAAATTCTTTACTTAGTATGTAGGATTACTTGCAGTTTAAAACGGGCGCAGCGAACCTCTAAATAAAAGATACTGTGTAACTATACAAGAATTAAGAAGATAAAATCAATACTACTTAAGCATATTTACATGCAGAACTGATTTTAATGATATAAAATGTCTATCTATAAATTCCACTCGTAGAAATCATGGCTATGTTGGATGTCATAACCGTAAATTTAACTTGACAGAAGCCTGTTATTGCGGAAAGCTGCGTTGAAAATTTACTGCTTCCAAGTGTTGTTCGGAGCAACTTTAATCTAATAAATCAGAAATCTTCCCGGCGGAAGCCTTTTGAATTACGACGATATCTTCAGTTTCCAACTTGCACACTAGACACACGACAGAGGATGGAAGATGCATACGGCCCTGTTGAAATAACTTATAACGCAGTAAAACAAAAAGCGGGACTTTCTGGTGACAGGCTTTTTGTTAGAATGTTCAACTCGCCAGTGCTTAAAACTAAAAAATAAATTGCGAGCGCCTGTTTAATGTACAATATGTTACACATGATATTATACTCTTCCTTGAAAGAAATGTAAATCCGGTAATAGACCGAATGACAACACATGAAGAGTTTAGAATCCGTACAAAATCTCTAAATCAATATCCTATTTACCAGATAATTTTCTTAGTTTGCGGCCATTTTCAGATCAGATACTAATTTTGTGAGATTCTCGAACCAAATCGGGCTGAAGGGAATACTTCTGAAACGGCTGTATATGGAAGATTACGTTCAAAGATTTTTTTTTTAAAGTGGAAAAATGCGCATTTTTCAAGTAAAACCCCAGCTGAAATAGATGCGTGTGTAAAAATGTTGGAGGCTATTATAGCTTTTAACCCAATATACTAAACTCTTCCTGTTACCAGTAAGAACTAATAAGTTTCCAGATACGACTTTTCTTATTTTGACTGGGGCAGTAATTTTTAGAAAAGTCAAACTGCACACAGGAGTTGCTTCCCTTCAACTACATAAATCTTTACATCACTGCGTAGAAGATTGAAAATAAACTATTATTTTACTAGTCCGATTTCTTTATTTCTAAAGCATCAGCTGCGACATTATCGTTTGATTAACACATTTAAATGCACGGCAAACGAAAATTGCTTTTACAAAACATTCACCAAAACACACTATGTGAAGTAAGACTTTAAACTGAGAATATATTTATATTTTTATCAATATTCTTTGCTCATAACGTTACATTCAGACTCAGAAATCTTAAATTTATTAAAACTAATTACGTATATTTTAAAAGACTATGAATTCTGCAATGGAGCAAAATATTAGCCATATTGTGGAAATTCAGATATAAAAGATTCTGTCGTTTTAGCAATTACCAAAAACAAACCGTACGCAAACGCAAGGGTGGGTTGGGGAAGGGTTGGGGTGGGGGGGGGGGGGGGGGGTGGGGAAGGGTTGGGGTGGGTTAGGGAAGGGTTGGGGTGGGGGGTGGGGGGGGGGGGTGCTTAGGAAGCATAGGATGGAAGCAGTTTCGCAACAATACTAAATCTGTTCATTGGAGACAGTGAAAAGTGAAACACCTCTCGTACAGCCCCGTCCTTGAACCACCTTATGGTAATGGACACGTAATGTCACGAGTGCGTTGAGCTATGTTTACGTCCGTAGAATGCCGAATTGCCTAGCAAGAACACGTGATCAGACGGAAAATGCCGACTGTCATTAAGAGTCCACTTAAGCGGATCTTTATTTTTTAAATAAAAAACTGAATGAACTCCGTAATCCAAAAGGACATGAATAATATCGACACGTGGTACTTTTAACAGCTTTAAAATTAATGCTACGTTAGTGGAAGTTCATAAAATCTGTAAGAGCTGAAAAAGCAACTATGCAAGACAATGGCAGATTAGTTTTTTTTTTATCTACATGAAATATTTTATGAGGCATATTGCGACATAGTTCGGAAGAATCTTATTTCTAAATGTATTTCTAAGTAAATAATGAAATACAGATCGACTTCTAAAAACGTCGGTATGTTCCATTAATGGAGACATCAAATGACCTCGCACATAGAGCGAACGTAATTGAATCATTCCTAAATCCATGTATTACGACTTGGTTCTGAGATTTAATTTAATGAATTTACTGACACTAGGATACATTATTAAATAAATGATTCATTTACTTGATCGAGATAGTATAAGACGTAGAAGGTTTTAAGGGCGGAGACAAAGATTTTCACATTGTTTTATATCTAATTTATATCCGCTTCTTTCGTGACATTTTACAAATGCTAAAATATCATTGATAACTTGATTTTTTTCGTACTCTAAACAAGAATTAGCGGCATTTTCCAAAGCCACTACATTCATTGGTTACTGAGATATTGCACACAAAATTTGAACCAGTAAAACAAGTTTAGTTTAAACATATTTTATTGCTTATAATACATGTATTTATATCATTACATCAACATATGGATATTAACAATCGATTGAATTATAGCAATAGGGTCGGACCACAAGTTCTGCCAACATAAGTAAACGGCCCTTCCCTCGAAAATTAACAACTGCATAAAATTAATTACTTTTACGAAATAAACAATTATAACATGTATTACAAAAGTTTGAATGAAGAAAAGACCAAAGTATGACTGAAACTAAAATAGAAAAAAGTAGCTAGTTTAATGTTATATATGATGTTGATATTGCTATTTTTCATCATGGATCTGTTTCCCAGAAGCTAGGCAAGGGCAGGAGTAACAGTATTCGTTTGCGATAAGTTGAGGTTTGATTAATAATCAATATCAAATGTTAGGTACTGGTAGAAATTACAAATCAAAGATATTCTCACTGAAAACGATTAGAATTGATGATAAATTTATGAACCGCCAAAGTAATTATTGTATTGGTTTCGTCTGAGTACATGTCAGATCCAAATAATAGCAGTGTGTCATTTAAAGGATGAAAAGTTCTGGTTTCGTGAAATAGGTCGATTCTTTGTTCTCTAAATTTCATACACTGAAAGAAATAATGTTCAGCATTCTCGATGGGATACCCACAGTCACAACTGGGATTATCTCTTAAATGATTCCTGTATAAATCATTATTCAGATTACTGCATCGGTTTCTTAACCTTGCATATAATATTGAGGGCAGTCTTTTACCAATCAAAAAGTGTTTGGGGATTGTTGGTGCTTTGAACAAATCTTTTAGCCTTGATTTAAATATATTAAGGGATTCAGAATTTCTAATATTTATATCAAGTGAATTCCATAGATCGGTAGATGACGGTATAAATGAGTTACTATAAATCTGAGTTCTTCGAGCTATTGTTACATAGTTATCATTGTTTCTCAAAGGGTAATTAGATATCTCTGCTACAACAGGAGGAAAAATATTTGACAAGAATTCAGGGAGTAGACTATTTTTAGCTTTATAAACTGTAATAAGCTTTTGAATATTTCGTCTGTCCTCTAAGGAGACCCATCCTATTTCTTGAACTAAATTTTGTATTGAGACAGACCTGGTTAATCCCGTAACTATACCGCCGCTTCATATTGTAATTTTTCTAAGGATTGTTTTTGTTGAACAGTGCATCCATCCCAAACGATAGATGCATACTCTAATATAGGTCTCATATATGAAATATAAATTTGATTTAGAGTAGATCTTTTTAACTTGAATTTTAGTGCTCTCATAGAACTCAAAACTTTCGATGCAGACTTTTCTATGTGGCTAATATGCTCGTGCCATTTAAGATCGGACGATAAAGTTAAACCTAAATGTTTATGAAAAACAACATAATCTAGTAAAATACCATTAAAATAAAGAGATGGCTTTACTTGTAGATTAGAAAAAAACATTACTTCAGTTTTGTTAGGATTAAAATCAACTAACCACTGTTTGGACCACTGGAAAATTGTGGTTAGGTCACTATTTAATACAGATTCTATGTAATTCACATCATAAGAAGTTACAGCTAAGGAGCTGTCATCTGCAAACAAACGGGTAATGCTTAAAAGATTTTCAGCTATGTCGTTTACATAGATTAAAAAAAGTAGAGGTCCAAGGACCGAGCCCTGTGGAACGCCAGCATTTAGTGGGAGTATTCTCGAGGTTTCACTACCAACAAAGACAGACTGTTTGCGATTCAAAAGATAACTCTCAAACCAACTAAGTAGAGTATCATCTAGGCCGTATTGCTTAAGTTTAAAAAGAAGACCACGGTGCCAAACTCTATCAAATGCCTTAGATATATCACAGAAAACAATGCAAATTGATTTTCTCTCGTCAAAAGATTCACATAGTTGGTGATACATATCTACTAGCTGAAAGACAGTTGAAGACCAGGTAAAAAAGCCAGATTGTAGGGAATAAATCAAATTATTGGAGTATAAATGGTTATAGATACGTTTAAAAATTACTCTTTCCATGACTTTTCCGACACAACTTATTAAGGAAATAGGTCTGTAATTCGATGGATTATTTTTATTCCTTTTTTGAAAAGGGGCATTACTTTAGCAAGTTTCCAAGCACTGGGATAAACACCTTCATGAACAGATCTGTTAAATATGATACTAAGAGGTTTTGCAACTGTTAAAACGTGTTTCTTTAAGTAACCTATGACTTATATGGTCCGGACCTACAGCTTTATTAGTTAATAATGAAGATATAATGTCAGCAATTTCACTTTCAGTTATAGGAGATATATGTAAGGTAGAATTTGTTTTTAACATAAAGTTAGGTAAATGTGCATTAGAATCATCAACTCTTGACACAGAGGAAAAATACTCATTAAAACAGTTTGCCTTTTCGTTATCAGTGGTATAGTAAATATCATCTCCATTATTTTCGACAACTAATGTTGGTATATTATTGTTGCTAGCACTACTATTGTTTTTAATAAGCGTTTTTACTGATTTCCAATAAAACTTCGGACTGGTCGATTTTGTTTCCTCCAAAGAAAATTCTAAATTGTTATAAAAACTTTCCTTAGCATGATGCTTTAAGTTGTTTACCTTGTTTCTATTGCGCTTAAAAGAATTCCAATCAGATACACTATTAGTCTGCAGAGCTTTTTTCTTTAAACGGTCACGTTTCTTGAAGCTCTGCGAATTTCGGAATCATACCATGGTCTATCATGTGGTCTTATTGTAACAAGAGATGTCGGAATACATTGTTTAGCTAATTCGATAAAAACGTTTGTAAAAGATTCACATGCCACATTTATCGAATTCGAATTATAAAAATGACCAGTCATTACTTTGAATCAAATTATTAAGTTCATCAAAATTACCGCGATTATAGTTCCAAACCTCTCGTTTATACGCTATAGGTATATAATTAGGGTATTTTATATATGCATAAGTTCCAAAATGGTCACTTATTTCTGCCGGAGTTAAAAAGACACCGGAATTGAAAACTTCAATAGTATTAGAAATAGCAATAGGATCAATAAGGGTCGATGAATGATTTGAAATTCTTGTTGGTTCTTTAATTATGTTATGTAAATCATTGATTAGAAGAATATCTTTAAATTTGTGATTGTTGATGTTCAGTTGGTCCTCATTTATATCTCCTACTAACATTAATCTATCACACATATCAAGAGCTTTTTCTAGGGAATTGTTCAGTTTTATCCAGAAGTCTATAGATGCTTGAGGTTGTCTGTACAAATTACAAATGAGATATTTCGTATGTTTAGTTTTTAACTCTACCCATAGCGAATCTTTCAAAATGTTCTCAAGTTCATGTATACGTTTTGAAATAAGATTGTCTGATATATACATAAGTAAACCCCCGGAGTGACACGAAACATCTTTACGGTAAATTGTTGAATGAAAATCTAGACTGATACTGTCATTGCTTACAATTTCATCTAGATGACTTTCAGTAAAACATATAACATCGAAATCGAGCCAGTTGTTTTTTGTGTAGCTTAATTTATGTCTTATGCTCCTTACGTTTTGACTATAAATCGATAGACAGTTACGATCAGATTCACTTCCCGGGCCTGGATTTAATTCAATATTACCACTTAAAATTAATAATAAAAGAATAGCAGATATGACTTCTAAATTCAAAGTAGTTTCACAAGAGAGCAATAAAGAGCAAAAGACTGCATCCTGAAAACATTTTACAAGAGCAATCGGGAACAGTTGTCTCCCTTTAATCGTATCAACTACAATACTGCAATAATGTTTCAAATTTTCAAATAACAGCGCGAGACATAACAAAAGGAAATGTACTATTTCACGTAATGGACAATAATGAAAGTACATAGACTTATTAAACCTCTGTAAACCGTTGTAAAAAGATCCAATGGCTGCCCTCCAGGCATCTAGGGAATTACCCATTGTCATAAACAAATAACACAGACAATTTCGTTAAGGTCAGCCACTGGTAAACAGCTCTAGTAAAATGACAGTTGTAAAAACCCCATACCCGTGTGTAACCCAGTCCCAGAAAAACAGATCCAAACCTTAAAATGAAATATAAAAATGTAAGAAGAAGAACATACATCTTCATCATTAATCTAGCTAAGATGTGGAAAAATGAACATATTTACGAAACATTTTATACAAATATATACACGTGATTAAATTCAAAAAGGAAAATTATAAAGCTGGATACAAGCAAAAAATATCATAATATGTATCAATTACATGTAGTTTGAAAGTGGATTATGTACACGCCGCAACTTTTGTTAAAGAACAGAAGAACAAACATATCAACTAAATTATGCGCACGCACAAGCAAGAGAAAGATCTCACCTATAAATATACATTTAGGGAATACCTTATAATCCGATAAATCGCTTGCTGTACTATCCGCACAAAAAGTACGAGAAAAACGAGATCATGGTGTAAGCTCCGTCTTTAAAGGTAGAAACTACATTTTCAACTAAAAAAATCCATGTATAAAGTTAAGATATAGTAAGCTTTGATGCGGGCTATGAGAACAGGTTTTGACCAACACGGTAAAGATACAGAAGCATTTGGTAGGTTGATATACAATGGTGTACAAATATAAACAGTCATCCATTCTGGTGCAGACAATGAAAACAGGTTTAGGCCAACACGGTAAAGATTATAAATAAATATATATATATATATAAAATGGTGTGCAAATATAACGAATCAAACATTCGTACAAACACATACGGCGGAAAACTGAAGTTTTCTTTGCAAAAGAATGATGAAAAAAAAAAGATCTGTGGTATGCACCTGATAATGATGATATGTCGAAGAGCAGCATTACTATATCGATATTTAACATATAAGGACACTTCAGCGTCACAGTAGAAATTACTGTCATGCACATAAAAGTGATGCTATAACAAAATATCTTGTACATATTTATTGCATGTTGGCCTGTGTGACTGTGTGCGTAAAAATAATATTGAGGTCTTCATTTCAAATAAAACGGGTAACCTTAGGCTGGAAAACTGGTGCAATACCTTTACAAAAACATCTTGTGGACACAAACAGTTATATACATGATAAATGTTATTGAGTCATACATGAGTGTGCCATAATTGTTAGGATTAACAGAACATCTAGAAAAAAAGAGATATTAACAATAATACAAATGACGAAAAAAGAAAACCAAAACAAGACAAAATAGGAATATCACTTTGAAAAACGACTTATTAGTGATGTTAAGGTGATGTCACTTTTTGAATTTCCGGTGAATAACAAAAAACCAAAGAATATTCAGTTCTTTCCAAAAACCGTTATATCATGATTCAACCAAATAGTTTCCTTTGTCTACGAGAAAGGAACAATTCTTATATCTTAATATTGAGATTTGATACCTTTATAACAGACAATAAACTAAAACAATAGACATTCATATGTGACGTCGGTGAGCTCAACAAAGCAATTTCAAGCACAAATATTAATGTGGAATATAAAGTAAGTTGCACATTACAATATCCGTCCAAGATACTTTAAAAACAATGCATTTGCAGAATAGAGAGATAAAAATAAGTTTGACAGCTCGCGAAAACTAATGACAAATTTTGACAGGTATATGATGACTCATGACCTAATTAATTTTTTTCTGTTATTTCTAACTTCCATATTGATTTTCATAAAATGGGTATTCTTTATTGTAGCTTACAACTCATACATTTAAACAATAAAAGAATATATTGTTACCTCACTGTTGTTTTGTCTATCCATCTCTCGTACGAATTCCTATTGTTTCAGTCATTTGTCAGTAATTAGAGCAACTCACAGTGTTGCAATCATACAAAACTCATCCCTTGTTTTCACATAGATATTGAGGATTTATCTAATTAGCACATGTATTGGAAACACAATTTCAATACCGACTGTGTATTGTAATAATGCTAAACTATCTCAGTCGTGACGTCCCCTTAATTTCATTTAACTGTTTAAAAGACACGAAAAAGTGACCAGCCTCAAGGAGCTAAGATAAAATGAGCACATTGAAGGAATATAGTGTGAAAAAGAAAAAATGCAAGTTATTTGCTGTCAGAATGGAAACATCCGGGTAAGTTACTTCTATTTTTCATAGTTGCACATAGAATATACTTAGTGAAAGTGTGACACCGTAAAACTGGTATATGGTGCAAAATGAAACATATATGTAACAAAATAATATGCGTATTTCACTGGTAAAGGCTATTTAGAGTCATTTCACATAAAACTGTCACTTTTTCCAGGGGTTCAAAAGTGCATCAGAAGATGCTTCTGAACTGTTTTGATTGTTCCATGGGTTGTCTGATCCGGTAGACAACTCAGTCAGAATATCATTTAGGTCTTTTATGTGTCTGACCTGTGAAACTTTGCTGTTGGATGTTCGTTTGAACAGTATCCTCCCATCGTAGGTCCAATGGCTGTCTATCATTTTGTCTTTGCGGGCCGCTTCCAATTGTTTAACTAACATCTGGCGTTTGCGTGTGAGGTCTTCTGTTACAAAGACTTTAAAAACGTCTGACCGATGAGTTTTAAAGTTCTTCTTGTGTTGAAAAACACGGTTTTTCAACTTCCAATCTTTAAATTTGCACAGTAATTGGAAATGGCCATTTCGAGCAGCGCCTATTGGATGTGACCTTTCTATATCAGCTTCTGTTATAGGAGGATTAACATTCATCACGTTGTTGCATAAATCAACAACAATTTTGTCATAATCTAAATGATTGATGGAATTGCTAGAATCGTTCTTTTGTTGGATGGAATCAGAGGTCTGAATACTACCAGTGGCATTGCTTGTGGATTCAGATATTGTCTGTGTATTAGAATCACGTATAGGTTTATATTTAACACTTACATTGTGGAACCTTAATGACGTTCTCCTGCTGTACTGTTCCATATCATCAAGTCTGCACTCTAAAGCATCAATGTCTTGGTCAGCATCAGCAAGAGCTGAACGTAATTTAGTGTTTTGAGCTTTCAACTGCTTGATTTCATTATTCTGGGATAGTAGTTTATCACTCATAGTGGATAGGGTTTTATTTTGTGCATCCATTTTATCGTTCAGAGGTTTTAACATAGTTGTGAACATAACAGATAAGTTTGGTACTACAGCAGCACAGATAGCTTCCATGACTTCAGGGCTACATATTGCAGATTTAACAAGATCTGTGAGGTCATGAGTTATGCATTGCATTTCTGAATTAGCTGCCAAAGGAGAAAACGATTCCTTCCGCCTGACGGCCTCTGGGGCATTGACATGTTCACCGGCAGGACAATCAGTAGGACTTACTGTTTCGTCAATTGTCCGCTTTTTACTGGTTTCGGGTGTGCTAAAACCATTATTGTCACTTTTGTCACCCATTATGAAGAATTCTGATCTGTTCTCACTTAGTATAAAAACTTTTTAATAAGAAAACACAGATATTTACAAGATGGCGGCTTCCTTTGTTTAGTCTTTGTTTAGTCCGGTTATGAAATAAATTCCGCTATTACATTATATTATGTCGAAATATCGACTGAAATGTTACATTAAATCACACATAACACTTTACTTTCCAAGCTTATCCGCTTTTAAGAGTTTTCAAATCATATTATCTATTTTAAAGTTCATGTTTTCCACAGCGAAATAAAAATCAGCGTACTATGGTCGCCATCTTACCGGAAGTAAAACAAGTAAAAACTACCCTTTTGGAAGCATCGTGAGAAGGCAGGCAAGCAAAACATTAGGAAGCTGGGTTTGATTGAATCTGTTCATGAGAGGTAATGCAACACCCCTCACGCTCACCTAGCACCGGCTTCAGCAGAATTCTATTATAGCAAAATTGAGCGTTCTCCTCTATGATCCCAAAGAACCCGAAAACAACACTGAGTCATATCTACACGGGCAAAAGTACGGTGCCCCTAAAGTGACATGTTACACACATTTTTTCCAATTAGGTAATGTGAGACTTTTTTTATTTCGTTTAAACGAAATCATTTCGTTTCGTTTAAGGTAGCAGGGTACACTTTCGAATTTTGGCCCCCGTCAATATTTGTTATAAAGAGAACATCGTGATTTTGGATGTCTGTAAATTAAGGTGAGAGATAATGATTATTAATTCTTTAGAAAATTTATACAGCCGATACATGTAAAATTCTGATGTCAGTTGGAAAACTAACTGCTGGTAGCTTTGTATGATCAATGAGACACCATTTCGCGGAAAAATTCAATTCACGGAAGGGTTCTGTGCTTGTTGATTGATACTCAGGAACATTTTCGTTATTTTCCGAAAAAACGAGCTGGATGGGCCCCCATTCCGTTTATGTCCTGACGTTCAGTAAGGACTATTAAATTAAGAAATGCAATAAAATTGGACAGTGTTCTTGCAGCGGTATCATTGTAGACTGTTCAAAAGGTGCAAAATTGATGATTTTGGCACGCTATTTTTCATGGATGATGTAAACCTTTCGCTTTGATAACTTTCTTTATTCTTGTATGAGAATCCCGATCTTGCCATTAATTAAAAGCACAAAACATGCACGCAATTTATAAAATAGCCACCCAAATTTTGCTCATAGGGGAAGTGCAATATTGCGACGCGCTACATGTAAGACCGTCCGTGCCCAAAATTTTCGCATCTAAGTGTACCTTGCTACCTTAAACGAAATGATTTCGTTTAAACGAAATAAAAAAAGTCTCACATTACCTTATTGGAAAAAAAGTGTGACATGTCACTTTAGGGGCACCGTACAAAAGCATAATTATTTAATTTTTGGGACTAGTTTGATGCTACGATACTCTTTTAAATGTAATCCTTTTTTATCATGGCAAAAGGTTTCCCGAGAAACTAAAACTTATTAAAACCACACTGCAATGCCCTGCTTTTCCTTTCAATAACTCCATTCCATTACTAGAAACATAGAAACATCTTACTTAGAGCGAACTTAATTGAGTGATTTCTCATCTAATGTCAGGAAAGCTGCTGTAATTAAATGTGATTCTTACATTTATTTTTACTCTGAAGATTCCCTTAGAGAGATCTTCAATTTTCTAGACTAGTTGAATAGATTTTTTATAAACGCAATATATGGTGTTCAATAAAGTCTGTAAGAAGATTCTCTCAAAGCAATGAATATAACTAAGCAAAATAAGAGCAGATATGGTTTTAAAGAATTTGTTCGTGAGAGGTAATTAAATGTGCTCCCTAGGGCCGGCTTAATCGGAACTCTATTACAGAACAATTGGGCAACCTTAATCATTCCAAAGGACCAGAACATTTTACATCTCCACACGGCCTAAAAACGGTTGCTGTGAATAAAATCTATAAGAACATGTGTAATGTGTGGCGCATACACACATTGAGAAGACTATCTTTTATTTTCTATTCATATGTATACACATTTATTGAGCGACAGGGAACAGTTTCATTTCGTATTTTTGCTCAGTCGATTTTAGAATGGCATTTAAAGCCATTTATGTTAAACTGGCTATTTATGATGACTGTATCTGTAAGGATTCCCGTTAATGAGTCACTTGTAGTCATGATTCGAAATTCCGGAATCCATGGATTTGGCCGGGAATAAAACACTAACCTGAGATACCGACTCTATTATTATCATTAACGAATATATTTACCCGTCAAAATCTTCCTAATTTATATCAAATTATGATTTATTTTAAATTTCAGGCGGTTTTATATGGAGCGAGGAACGGTAGAAGACCTTCAGCTGGAATGGTTGAGATACTGTAATGCTAAGAAACAGTATGAAGTAACACAAAATGAATGGAACAGGTTAACAGCAAGTAAAAGAATTTAGAATTAAAAAATTTGTGATAACATATAAGTAATTTGTAATAAAAGCAACCGATATGGGGCGTAGAGAAATGATATGGTGTAACATAAGACAAGGGGATAAAACATAACTTCGGTGGGGTATATACATTAAAATTACTAAAAAGAAATGCCCTGAAACCGAAAAGTAGCTCTGTGTTTCTAAACATAATACAAGACGTTAAACGCCATATACATTTTGTACATGTGGCACTTCACCGTATGTTGCTCTACGTTCTTTATTGTGTTTAGATGCGGGGTAATACGTTCGCTTTGTGATTTTTCTCGCAGTAGTATCACCACGTTTTTGCTTACTTTTCAATTAAATAATTGCCCTATTTTGACATTAAATATTCATGTGTGTATTTTATACAGTAATAAAAATGTTGTATTTTGAACCTGACAAAAGTACACGCACGCACGCGCACACACACATACAAACAAGCAACACACATTGTAAGACACTTGACACTGCACGACCTGTAGAATGAAATAACTGTCAGAGATGCTGTAGAGAAAGACATTAGCGAAAAGTATCCAACATGTATAATTATACTTGCGCTTTCTCTTTACAGTTTAATTACATTTTATCAGTTTTTATCTTCATTTGATACTCGTGCCCAGCCCTCTTGTGGTGTATGTTTCAAATTTCACGAGATAACGTGCATTGTACTTGGGCACACTTGTAAATATAAAGGATTTTATCGGAAATTGTTACAGTGAGGGCGTGAGCAAAATTATAAGTGGAAAATGCTGTGAACGGACGTGTGTACATAAAGGTGAGTACTTTTGATTTAATTTGAGTATTATTTGTTTTATTTTGTTAGATAAATATGACTGATACAGTTAGACGTGTTATAAGAATTCCAGATTTCATTTTATATCAATAAAAGAAATAACCTGCATCGTTTCATCTAAAAAAAAACAACACCTTTTATTATAGATTTTATGGAGGATAAGAGAACGCTAGAATTTTGTGAAGGGAATAATCCTTAAAAGACTAGAGCAATAAAAGAAATGTTGTAATATTTAACGAAAAGAATGCACAAAAACCCTAAGCGATCGCAATCTAAAATTTCTCTTATTTGCTGGTATTGCGAAACATTGGACATATTATTGTATAAAATAATATATGACATACTTTAATTGCCTAACAAATATTAATGTACATTTAATCAACACCGTACATAAATAATCGTCTTAATGCAAAAAATGAGATTATATAAATGTGCGTGAAGCAGAATGTATAAATCATTTTCTCGAGATAAACCATTAATGTTACTATACCGTATTTAAATACAGTCACAAAGCTTTACGAATATGACAGGCACGCACGCTAGTGTCGGCAACTGATAGAGTTGTTTACAAAGGTTTTGTACATAGATATATACTTCCTCAAAATTTGTTGGGATAAATGATGTACATCAGGCTAGTGATTAATGAAAGATATTCTTTTTTCTACTTCCGTTTCACCCTCGTCATTTTTTATAATTTTCATTCCATTTCTTTATGCTGGTAAGTTATAAGATCTGATAAAACCTATGAATATTGATTTACATGTTTGTGAAAATGCAAGTTCGCTACAACAAATTGTCAAGAGAAGTCTCCAGAGGACAGTTTGCCTGTTAATATTAATATCTGAAGAACTCAAAAGCATTTATATATATGTGCATTGAATAAAGGTAAACACTAAAATGAACGCAAAAGTATAATTATACATAAATAGAAGTTTCTTTTTTATTCCATATGAAATGTGGATTGTATGCGATAAGTACCAAATATAATCAAGCACGTCTGCTTCAGCGTAAATGCAGATTTTGTAGAAATGTTTTTTATTTTTAATCAGCCCTGCGGAAGAATCATAAATTTCCCATCCTAGTTGCAAATTTCATTTATACTCTCATGAACAGATTCGATCTATTGGTCAGCTTAGTTGCATTATATGCTTCAAAATGATCTTCTAATAGAATTTATTTAGATTTTGTTTTTGCTCCGCCAGGAAATTGCAGCTACTCTATTGCAGCTACTCTAGGGACATGTCTTAAGATGTATGTCTGTAAAATATAAAACAGTAATACATCAAAAATTAGTTTAGTACACTTTTATCTATTTAACATCAAGCTTTGTTGCGTGACTGCAACAGTAGACAGTTTTTCCGTATATTTCACAGTCTGAAAGAGTTGTACAAAAAAAAAAACACCACCATCTAAAAATAACTGATTCGTGTTCTAGGTAAACGACATGTGAAACGAACTTATTTATGATCAAAATGTCGTAGGACTCAGTTACCTAGCCGGGAATCGAACTCAACCCATGACGAGTATTTTACACTTATAAGCTACCATGGCGTGCCTAAATCTAATAGCTAATGGATCAAATGGTTTTAAAACTGCCCCATTTCACATTAGCATTGTTTTCTCATCAGCTCTAATTTTGGCGAATTGTAACCATGTCTAAATGCAAATGACAATTAGGGGCTAAATGGTGTTTATCTTGTAACTAACGCACTTATCTATGTGCATAATTCGTACTGACCAATTAACAATAAGTGACATTACTCTCATATTACTTGACAATGATTGCAGTTAGATTATTTAGGTCCAGAATTTCACATTAACATTTTTTTGTACCGTCTTTGTCGATGTCTATAAAAGGAAACAGCGCAAACCTGTCATCGTTTATCATCGATTTATAAATCAGTCCTGATGCTATTTCTGGATATTTTGGGGGAACGGCCAATTACACACAACACCAATAAGTTGTAGCTATTCCCTATGATCACACTACACTTCCACGAAAGATTAAAAATACATAAAAACACGAAACAAATAATGAAATATAGATATATTTCCATGGACGTAAGATATTAATTACATGTATAATTTGTTTACTTTCATTCATAAAATGAGTCGCGCCATGAGAAAACCAACATAGTTGCTTTGCGACTAGCATTGATCCAGACCAGCCTGCGCATCTGCGCAGTCTGATTAGGATCCATGTTGTTCGCTAAGGGTTTCTCTAATTGTAACAGACTTTGAAAGCGAACAGCATGGATTCTGACAGTCTGGTCAGGATCCATGCTGGTCGCAAAGCCACTGTGTTGGTTTTCTCATGGCACGGCTCAAATATAAGGATTAGGACTATGCGAAAGTAGAACAAAAACACTCAATGTACTTGAACCCGCAATACGCCTACAGACTGACATTATAGCTGTTAAGGCAGTATTAAGGAAATGGACTACACACAATTACCACACATGTCTTTGATTTTATTGCTATTTATTTCTCCTTGTAGAAGAGCGAATTCGATAAACCTCTTTGAGAAAGGAAATGCACACTCATGAGCTTTATAAACAGAAAATATATTTTAGAATAATAGTAATGATAATAATAACTTTATATAAACAGGACAGCATATTTAGCTATAGCTAGTCTAATATATAGTCTGCTGACATGATACAATCCATCCTAAGTTTGTAACATAGACAGTGACGTGAAACGCGTGCACTAGCCTGGTACCCTGTCTGCATGGTTATTTTCTTTATAAATACTGCAAATATTTTATTAGTAAATTTTAAGCCTCTAAAATAGCACATTTTTATCTGATGACTAAATCATACATAAATAGAAACAAAAGAAGCCAGTCTAGGCCGTTACTGCTGGAAGTAGTTCCGTTACTTGTTTTGAACTATTAACTCTTGTCTGTTTATACAGAAATCCAATTGCAATTATTCAGCTACATTCAAAAATTTGCAAAGCAGACTCGGATATGAATGAAATGTCCAAGTGAGCATGCCCATATATGATAGATGTCTGTAAAGTGTCGGCAGATAGGTCGATATTTGTCTAATACCAAATATAATCCATATCAATTTATTTATGTGATGCTATTGTATGTGCAAAGAGAACGAATGTGTAAATGTCTTTCCCTCGCCCCCTTCCTATCTTTTTGTTCATGTCTGTTGTCTTTAACCCTTACCCTGTTGAATTTCTATAATGAACTTGTCCATCTTTAGGTTTGGACAGTACCAGTAAGTATTAAAAAGGGTGCATACCAAAAAGATACCGACTGTATAGCGAACAGTGCCGATCAAGATCAAACTGCACGGATGTGCAAGCTGATCATGATCTGCACCGGTCGCAAAGGCATAATCAATCGTGTCCAGCATGACAAGGTTAACATAAAACAAATTGATCCTAAATCAATCAGATGTTTCTGACATTGGTCCGACCTTTAGTGACGTATACGGCTTACAAATCTGCTTGTTATGAGTGTTCTTACTAGGTGACATTCTGCTCCATCTTTATCAATGGAAATCAATTAATAGAATTAATAGATAGTAAGGACAGATTATATCTTTCTCAGAAAGAACCGCATGGTTATAGTACCTTACATCTATGGAATCAATAAAGTGATTATATAATATTAAATTCAGACAGCAAGAAAGTTCATTGTAAGAAAAAGAGTATCGTAAAAGAGCACGATCTCATAAAGTGTAAAGATGGTTTTACTGAAAATGTCATATAGCTGTCTAAAGAACAGTAGAAACATTGTGAGAGCATTTGTTATTAGTCAGTAAAATTTACTGAGTGAATCAATTATAAGTTATTTTATACTGAAACACTTTTTACTACACTGGGCGAAAAGGGCAACTTGGGTTCATTGCTAGAATATCCTGCCACAACTTTCTGGATACTGATAATACTCCCTGAAGAACATTGCCAGTACTTAAACGACACCATTTTATTGCTTCACTACGCATAAAAATTAATGATTTCGATCCATGGAAAGTAAAATAATAAGTTTCACTTCTCATATCTTTAACTTATTTGTAAGGTACATACCTTTATACAATTCTACCCCAAATATTACATTTTCTGCCTTTTTTTTCACATATCGAAATACAGCTACTGTATAGAGGAACCAAAACACAATAAATTGTGTGCTTATCCATAATTCATAGCTTTACCGTTGTCAGGTTGTGCTCTAGAACTGCCGCTAGCTGTAATTCTGCAGAAAAAGCTAATATTCCGAGCAGAATAATTACGGTATCATGTTGTCAGCGTAACAGTAAACCTTCGTTTTAATAGCATAAGTGGTTAAGAGCGTTTCACTCTGTACACCTTGGTACACAACCGACTTATGGTGACCGACTTTGAAACACTTGTCTCTGACCTCTGTAGACACCTCACTTTTGTTGTAAAATTCTTCATGTTAGGAAGCGATCAAGCTATCTTTCGGAAAGTCGGTGGTTCTACATAGGTGCTCGCCCAATGCCTCAAGGTACGCTGCCCGGGGAGGCGCCTGCGGTCTTCATCCACCGTGTAAAGCTAGGAAAGTCGCCATATTACCTAAATTGTGTCGGTGTATCTGTAAAAAATAGACAAATTAGAAAAGGACATTTTGATAGGAGTACGCGAGAATGAAAGCGTATATATAAATGCAGTGTTACATGAAATTGACGCTGAAAAACTGGTGGAATACAAAACACTCCATACACATGAACTCTTGGAATTAGGCATAATATCTTATTAGGATTTCATATATTCTTTAATTCTAATATTCAATGGTTTCCTCAATAAACTTCCACATATTGTTCTGGAATTTTACTTGACAGCGATAACAAATTATCAATAAATAAAACAAAACTTGCGTGGTTTGCACTCCACCCTGTGTGGTTTGTACCCTATCCTCTAAATGGCGATGCACATCTCTGTATGTATACATCAGAGTTGTAGATTTACATGGTACATCAAGGCGTGAACAGCTTTTTATAGGCATAACTAATTGCTGTATAAGATAAAATATTGATTGAATGCTCGCAACTTTTGCCCTTTAGCAGCCTGTCAAATACAGTCTTCCATCACCTCATGAGAAAATGTCACCAGAAATGTTCCTGCCACAGTCTATGGACGCAAAATTATAATCGAAGAAGCCGTTATTGAATGCCGTAAAAAGTTTGTGACAATCGCTTTACAAAAATAATTTTTACTGATAAAAAATACAAAAGAGAGGGAATCGCGTTCCACGTTAACGTTAGAAATAAAATAGAAACGATTCAGTATTAGTCCGCGGTCTGGGCTTACGTTTAGCTGAAATAGTTCAGCATTACTACGGACTTGAAGATTTATTGAATTTTGATTTTTAATAGCGTTAAGCACAAATCATTATTTGCAATTATTATAATTTACTAAAGGAAAAATGCGTAGATATTCAGTATGGTTTACAGCCGTTAACAAAATAAAGGAATTAGTCTGTGACAAAAATATTATATACCATTGATTATATATAAAGGAAACTGTTTATATTGAAAATGCAAAACACCCACAGACGAACTGAATCTACAGTCCCAATCTCTGTTAAGAAAATTTTCGATGCACAATTATCTTGCTTGGCTCCGATTCTGGAGATATTTATTGCTTTCCCAAAGGAATTTCATTGAATAAGACACTTTGGAGAATGATGTCGTGGTAAAAACAGAAAGCATATTTAGAATCTGCTCATTGTAACAGTGAGAAAACTCGCAGCTAAGGATTTGTTGTTGTTTTGACGACCAGCAATGTGACAAGAAATATATCAACTGTTATTTATGAAATATACTTCGTTTTGACTGCAGTATGTTTTGTTTTATGCGGATGTTTATATCGTTGACGAAACAGGAATTATTCTTATTAAACCAGAGTGCAAAATAAAACGTGTGAGTACTACTTTGCTAGAAAGATATATAAAAAAACAATGTTAAGTTTTTTTAAACTATTATTTCAAAAACTTTCGGATCAGAATGAAGTCATTTTATTTGTTCTGTTTACTTACAGGGTCTTTACACGAGTGTATTTTCATACGGATTTGCTGAATTTGATAAAATTCAATAAAAGGCAATGCCAACAACAGCATCTTTATCTTTTGTATTCAACAAATTTAATGAAGTCAACGCGGAAATCCACAAATGTAAGATTTTTTTTATCACATGTTTTACCTTTTCCGCAGAATTATCAACATTTATTCTTTCTTTTTCCACTATAGACACAGCCAACTGGACCGACTCCTGTTAAAGAAACGGCGTAAACATCGAAATGTTACTACATCAGTGTAATATATAAAACTATGAGATGGCATCAGCACTCCCATTACTCCCCCCCCCCCCCCCCCATACATGTAGTTAATAAAACTGTAAAATTGTAGCGCGTCGGTGCTGGCTCCAATTTCACGAAAAAACTTAAGTACGTTAACTCGACTTCGGCGGGACCAGCAAAATTTCTTTGAGTTATCGGTTGTTCGAGTTTTCGAACAAAATTCATTATTCAGGGATTTTTCCGGGACCTGACTACGAGTTCGAGTTAACGAAGTTTGACTGTAATTGCCTAGCTAAGTCTGTTTGTTGCCTAGCTAAGTCTGTTTGTTGCCTGGCTAAGTCTGTTTGTTGCCTAGCTAAGTCTGTTTGTTGCCTAGCTAAGTCTGTTTGTTGCCTAGCTAAGTCTGTTTGTTGCCTAGCTAAGTCTGTTTGTTCAAATGCTTGTTTTTACCTTTTATGAGTGTTCAATTTCGACTTTTTCATATATATCAGGATAGTATATGACTATTTCATAGATCAAAACACAATAATTCTGCATTTTACAGGAAACAAAGTATAGCAGTAAGAAAAATACGTATGCAAATACTTATGTTCGTTATATCGTGCTTAATTTGCGTGACTGAAATAAGAACTGCAGACAAATACTACTAATCAAAGTATAATTTAGCTATAAATAGATTGAAAAATTCAACATTAAGTAACAATAACTTAAGCAATAGTACGATTTTAGAATAACAGACATAACTAAGTAATTACTTAAGTTTTTTCGTGAAACTGGAACCAGTTGTTAACGTAACATCAAGTATGAAGTAAATATCAACAGATGATCGTATGCGGTTGCTCTATGTCATAGGCATAAGTAATTGCAATAAATGATAAAATATCTATTTAATCTGCCTGCAACGTTTGGCTTTTGACGACATGAGAAATTTTTCATGGTATTTAAAATGTATAACTGAAGTTGCAGTGAACCTAACTGACACTAGAAGGAGTTATACTCTGTATTTAATTACTCTAAGAGAAAGAAAATTTATCAATATCTAAAGTCTTTACAACCTAACGAGACAATTTTCATGACTTTAACGGAGAAAATGTTCAATTAAGTTCGTTGTCTGAATGTTTTTACTTTGATATATGTAGCAGTGGAACGGAATTATTTCTCACAAGAATAATATGGTTTTGATAAGATTCTATTTTCACAGGAAAGAATTACATCTTAAAGAATATATATAGAAATGTAAAAATGTGTCGGACTCAAATAGTTGTCACGTGTAGGTAAACTAATATAATTATGATTAAAAGTGTGTTACGGAAATTAGGACCAAAAACCAATTGAATGAATAGTTTATATACAAAGACAAGAACTGATTTATGAACGTTATTACAAATTATCATGGAGCTAATATAAAAATGACTTTATTGTGCATGACAAGCTGATGACCAATGACGTTCAAAGGAAATAAAAATTGAATCTAATGCGTCTGAATGAAACCAAAGAACTTGCGTATATCTTGATCATCTCTTTGATAAAACCAGACATTCCTTGGAATGTTTTGAGTTCATCCGCGGAATACAATCAGCATGATGGACTTATGTCAGTTTAGTATGAAATCTGCGTACGTTTTGGACGTATGAAGAAGTTAATTTGGCAAAATACGTTAATTCTTGTTACTTGTTAAAAATGTCAAAATTAGAAGCTGCTTTCACTAAATTGGTATATAAATAAACTTCTCCAAGAGTATCTGATCTCGAATTAACAGAAAAACATAGTTGGTATTTCCGTATGCAAAAAAGATTGAATCAATTTTGTTTCTATATAGAATTGTTTACTTCAGTTCATGATTTGTAAGAAACAGACCGTGGGAAAAATTATGTAACATTGAATGTCTAAAGCTTGAATATACAAAATATACACTTGAAAATAAAAACACTAACTGATACAGAAGTCGCCCAGATCCCTTTTCAGGAAATTGTCAACGCACAATTACCGCACTCGCCTTTGATTTTATGGCTATTTATTGCTCCATCACAAGAATTTTAGTGAGCAACCCTCTTACAGAAAGGATATATGCACTCGGCAACGCGTTATAAACAGAAAAACATATTGAGAAGTAGCGCATTATAAGAACGAGAAAAGTCACCAAGGATTTGTAATAATTTCATATATTGACTGCAATTGCAAATTGATTGTGCTGTAGATAAAAAGACGAAAATAATATAGAGGATATTAAAAGAGAGAAATAAAAAGGTAAATGTATTGTTTTCTATATGATAGTAATAGAGACAATAACTAAAATATCACCTGAACGCAATTACAAATGTACTACTTTATTTAAGGTTTCTGTAAAAGCGGACATTTTGGTTGATAAATTGTATATCTATTATAAAATCTGGTATGAAATTATAATCATAATTGACCTGATTGTCTGAAAAAAAAAAAAAAAAAAAAAAAAAAAAGAAGAAAAAAACAACAACAACAACAAAAAAAAACAACAAGAGCTGCTATGTCTCTATAGCTGTATATAACAAGATGCAGTCCCTTCAGGACAGAATCTTTACTATTAGGCTGGTCATTTCAAATTTTTTGGCTGAACTAATTCCAACATAAACTTTTTGGTGTGGAATAAGTTGTACGTAAGGAAATGAAACGTAGAAAAGAGTCCTCAAAATATCAAAGCACATTTTTGAGATCTTGCATCTGGAATTCTGAAATAACGTCTGCATCTTATACTTATTGTGGACGTTGCTGTGGACCATATGCTGTATTGTTCTTCTACTGGTAAACTACATAATAAATGTATTCTTTGAGTATCAGTAAAAAAGATATTTTAACCTACTGGTAGCCTACCTGTAGTATTTTACCATCTTTGTCATAAAGCGTTAGGGTATCAACATTCAGAACATAGGTGTTAAAATTCAGAACAGAATTTCTTATACTTACATATTTTAAAAAGGGTAAGGAAGGCCTGACAATAAGTTAATTTTACATGAAAGCAATCGTCAAGCCTCTTATAACGCTGAAAGAATTTTTAAAATCGGACCACTATTTAAAAAGATATGGCAGATTAAAATTTAAGAAAATGGTTGATCATGGAGGCAGCCGTTTGAGTGTGTTTATAACGTCATTTACACACTGCTAAATTCTTTATTTAGCAAATAACCTTTATAAATATTTTTTTTTGTTTTGTTTTGGGTTTAACGCTGTTTTTCAACAGTATTTCAGTCATGTAACGGCGTGCAGTTAACCTAAACAGTGTTCCTGGATTCTGTACCAGTACTAACCTGTTCTCCACAAGTAACTGCCAACTTCCCCACATGAATTATCAGAGGTGGAGGACGAATGATTTCAGACACAATGTCTTTTATCAAATCGTGAACATACGCCCCGCCTGGGGATCGAACCTTTATAAATAAATTATTTTTTATATGTTTTTGAGTGTAAAGTGTAAAACATCATAATTGCTTTCATTATAGCTGGAAAAAGTGGAGAAATTATTTTACTGAAATGAGCAAATACAGTTCAGATGTGTATCTAAAAATTTAATAAATCTGCCATTTTGTATTTTGTTGCCATGGAAACAAAATGTCCGCCAATTTGACCAAATATTTGAATGCTTATAACTTTTTCATTTTTAGTCTGATTTTGAAAATTTTTTCACTTCTTTAAATGTTTTAAGAACCTAGGTGACTAAATTAACACAAAACAACGTTGCCTTTCCCTTTAAAGGTTTTTACACCATTCATGTGTATCTCAAAGTCAGAAACAAGAAAAAGCATTCATAGGGGATTCGTGAAACAAAAATGTATTCACAATGTTTCTGCAGATGGATGGGGTACTTGATAATATCAATATTTGCCCGAAATTTATAAACAGTTACGACAAGTATTTATGCTTCTTGAACTGTTTATCATGCAACGCATGCATGTGAATATAGACATGTTACTAATATTTTTCTTCATATTGATTTTATTGTTGATAAATATGCAATATTTTGTGAAATTAAACATCACCTAATTTTCAAAGTTTGGCTAGAACTTCTTTTGAGGACATTTTTCCTGTATTGTATACTTAACTAGCTATAAAACTTTATGTTGGGATTAGTTTGAGGTTCGGATTGGACATTTTGTCTGAAATTGCCTTCATTTTGGGGGAAAAACAACAACAACAAAAAATCAACAAATATATGACAGCTGAAAAGAATTTATTGTTCCCTAAAAAATGAATTGTTATTTGTAATAAGGAAAATTGTCACTGAAAATTGCTATTTTATATATCTTTAGGAAAATATGGATTCTGTTTCTGTACTTGAGGCATATGGGAAAGTTTTAGTAGGAATACACCCAAACACCATATAAATATTTTACAATTGGTCTAGCTCCTTTTACATACTTTATGTTTATTATGAAATTTTAGCTTTATTTATAAAAGCAGTTACATTTAAAATTTCGGATACTCGTATTTTAAATATTATTTTATTAACATAAGATATTTTTCCATAATAGCGTGTGCAGTTTGGTAAATCATCAATACATACTGAAAGGGAATCTACTCCCTTTTCAGTGAGACTTACAGCTATTATGCCATTTTTGGGGAAAATTTGTACATTCTATTTGTTGTCTTTTGACGCTGATACAATATTTTCCAGTTATATGCAGTCATAAGTAAAAGGCTTCTTCGTTGAGAAAGAAGTTTAAAATGTTTTGAAAGAAAAAACAACAAAAAACAAAAAACACCGTATTTTGCTTAATAGTAGTCTAGTAGAAGAAATGAAATTTAAAAATGGCGCTGTAAAAGCGTTCTTAGCTGTAACTGAGAGACAAACATTAATTCAGTTATCCTGCTTGAGGTTTTCAGTAATGGAATGGACTAATTTCCTCTGCTCAGGACAGGGAGAAGAGGCGGAGTTGTGAGGGGAGGGTGAGGAGGGATGAGGGCTTTAGGGAGGGGATTGGTGGGAAAACATAAGTGAAGACATAGTGTGGTTTTTCTTTGGATCTCCAAAGGAAAACATATAGTACTACACTTCCTGCAGGTATAAATCGTTCCCATCGTACTTTATGTTGCCAAATAGCGCTCTTATAAAGATAGAATCGTCTTCCAGCCTTTTTCTTACGACATCTGTCACATTGAATCTTCTGTTGCGGCAGTAAATAAATCGCCAATTATATCTTAAGGACGTACACATCAAATTATCTTTTAACCATGTTTAGTCATCTATTAAATGTCCACTATTGTAGACAAAAGCGGATATTAGGAAGATAAAAAAGGAAACTGAAAAGCGTTCTGTCTTACTTTTTCAGCGTTTTGTACGTTTTTAAAGAAGAATGAATCAGAACTAATAGTAAAGGAGAATTCAATATATGTCTTTAGAGGTTCTGCAAATTACAAACATGTATCTTAACAGCTTTTCCCCCAGAATACTTATTATAGATCATTTATTTAAGTTCTACATAAGATTATTTTGATGTATTGAGTAAATGAACAGACTCATTTCTCAAGATGTTCAGCTTTCTTGAGACAGCCTTTGCATGAGAAAGGAAAATAACACAGTGAGAAAAATATGTTATATATGACCTATATCTCAACAATTTAATAGGCTGATAAGAACAGTACTGGCGAACGCATTTTAATTGTACCGTCTTGAAAACATATAAAACTTTTGTTTTAATCTATAACAGTTTAAAAGTGTATTTTATAGGCGTTAAGATACTCTGCAGTTTGCAGTTAGCAATTCGAATTGCAAAATGGAAATAGTTTTGCTGTTTGCACCGCAAACGATTTTCCAGTTTGTGATTTTAATTGCGGTTTTCGGGATTATTGACGTCCGGTTAATCAAACGTGCAGAGCTATACCTTAAAATAATCATATTCATTTGCATTTAGGCATTCATGAAAATTCTCCCTTTTTGTTGCTAATAATCAATATCACTTGATATCGTCGTTTGAAGACAAAGTTTATCAGGTGTATTTGCGTATGCTAGACTCTGCCGCTGTAATGAAGTATTTCGACCCCCATAGAATAATGACCCCCCGGTCATTATTCTATAGAAAAAGTGAACCCCCGGTCATAGTATTATGACCTCCAGATCATAGTACTATGACTCCCCCACATGAAGTAAACTGAACCTCACGAAGAATATTGACCCCCATAAAAAAACGACCCCCAGTTATTTGGTCAAATTTAGTGATAACTCATGTATCTAAGGCCTAATTGCTACATTTTATGCTCCCACTCGGGGGAGGGGGGCATATAGATTTGCCCTTGTTCTTCCGTCCGTCCTTCCGTTTGACCATTAGCCCCAGATACCATCACTTGACACAGAAATCAGAGCATTCCGCAACGGGAAAAGGGATTCTATTTCTAGACGCTGTATCTTGGTGTATACATTTTTTTCAGGAAAATAACAATTCAAAATACGTTCACAAAACACACCAGTATCAATAATCCCTGCAAACTTCGGTATGAAGTAATTCTTCAGAAGAAAACTGCACAAGAAACTGCTAGCATAGAACTTAGTATTAATAGAATTTGCAATACTTAGCAGTGGCAGTAAAGTACGGTAGCGGCAACAATAGAAAGTAGTAGTAGTAGTAGTAGTAGTAGTGGCAGTGGTAGTGGCAGTTGCAGTAGCAGCAGCAGCAGCAGCAGCAGAGGAATAAGTGACAGCAACAACAGCAGCAGGAGAAGACAAGGCGTATTAGTGGAAGCAGGTATAGTAGTATCAGTAGTAACAGTTGTAGTAGTAGTAGTAGAAGTAGTAGTAGTAGTAGTAGTAGAAGAAGTACATGTAAATAGCAATAGAAGTAGCGGCACCAGTAGTAGTAGTACAATCAAAATGTTAACTATTGGCAATAGAGGGTATTAGAGTTGTAGATGTCCCTTAGGTTTGGTGGGGATCACTTTTTAATAGATATTATCGTCGAAAGTCTTTTTAGGAGCCGGTGTTTTACACGGAAAGAGTAACTTTTTTAAATAGAATAATGTCCGGGAATCGGTATTGTATGAGAGTTCGAATGTAGTAATTTCGGCAGTGAGTATTTTACATAGAAGGAGCCTCACTTTTTCTATAGAATAATAACCGGGGTCGTTATTCTATGAGATTCGAAAGGAGTCATCTTTAGGGAGTCAGTATTTTACTTGGAGGGGTCAGTTTTTCTATAGAATAATGACCGGGGGTCGTTATTCTATAGAGTTTTCAAAGGGAGTCAGTTTTTTATAAGGGGAGTCAATATTTTACAGGAAAGGAGTCACATTTTCTATAGAATAATGACCGGGGGGGGGGGTCGTTATTCTATGGGGGTCGAAATACTTCATTACACCGCCGTGTTGATGCAGGCTCGAATACATATATTCGCCAACTTAAGTTAAATTTCAGTCAGTTCGATGTTGATACATGCTTAATATATGAGAAATGTCCATTTTTTTCATATATAAAGAGCATATCATTATCATTTTACATACAACTCCAGAATGACTCATTGTTAGCCAATTATTCATCAAATAAATATTTCAGTTTGGAGTCAGATTGCTTGACAGATTGCATGACCTCGTCATTTATTCGATACGCACTTGGAAATACTCCGAAAATAATTAATAATATCTAGTTCATAATGCCCTTAGATAAATGTATAGAAGTTGCTAAGTGCGTCCACAGACATAGGCCTACTTGCAGAATCTAGTGATTGTATTCTAAAGAGAATGTACCTGTATATATAAAGTCACAAAGTTTCAAATGAAACTTACAGTGAGTTTAAGAACTTAGTTTTAACTGTTGGTGCTATGCAGCTGTGAACAATCTATTTTGGACAGGCAAGATTGAGAAGTTACAGATATTTTGTTTACATTGAACCCATGAAGTTAATAATTTGTTGCACACATGTTGTTTTTTTCAGTGAAAGAAGTTCAAATACGTATTTGCTTAGAGACTGATATGATAACATTAATCACATCTTTTTATACAAGGTTTTTATTTTATGCTTATATTTTTATATTTAACTGATTAAAATGCTTGTCTTTTTTGTTTTCAGAACTCAAAATGAAGATCCAAACATTGATTGTGTTCAGCCTTGCTGTGGCGGCTATTTGTAGTAAGTTGATATTTCAGTTTGAAATTTACTTTCCGAAATACATTCCGTTTTAATAGCCTCAAAAGTAAACACAGTTACGATGTCAGTGGCCTTCTATTTATTAAATATATACAGGCAAAAATACTGTTACAATTTCTTACAGAGACATGTCTGTTCTTGTCACTCTGCACTTTGTTTACAATGTTCTATAAACTGTTGGGATTAAGCATGGGACATTTCTGTTGGGAATAACGAAATGAAATACATGTATTTGTAAAGATCTCGCACTATTGTCATTCTAATGATGATCCTTGAAATAAACTAGCTCCGGGTTGAAGGCTATGTTAAGTTTGAATATTTACATTCATCCTATTCTTTTCCATGGAAAATTATGACGTTCATTTCGTATGAACAGGAAAAGGAAAGGCTCGAAAGTTACGTCGTCGCTGCTTAGTGATAACCGACCACTGTTTTGACAACGTCCGCGTATAGTCAGGGAGAATGTTCCTTAGATGACGTCGCAGTTGTTTCGTCTGGTGATAAGAATGGCAGGGAAGCTGATTTTAATGTTAAATGCCATAAAACATGCGCAATGTATAATATTATCTTGTTTACAGATGGAAAGGAAATATAATGTAAATAGCACGATTCATGGATTTGCCGATCCTATTCTGTGGTTCATTTCGCATGAACACCAAAAATGAAATCATTTCATTTCTTAATTACACAGTATCATAGCTGGTACTTATACTACGTGGATAAAGATTAAAGGTCAAATAGAAATGTGTTTGTTAAAACTCAAATAGAAACCTGTTCATTAAATCTGGAAAAAACACTTTTCTATTGACGTCTTCACAGCCTTCGGCAGCAATATAAAACCCGTATTGAAAAAAAAAAGATTATATACTGAACTAGGCTGATGTTTGTTATTTTGCCAATGTCTTAAAACTAATGAAAACACATTTTTGAAAGATTAAATAACAAAAACGTTTTGAGGAAAAAATAATGAAAAACACAAATGTCGTTGACGTTAACTTTTCACTCTAGGTGAATAAAGTTTTAAGAATAATACTGATTTTTGTCTTATGCATATTTCAGCGAAAGCCCAAAACTTCTCAACGTCAGTAAATATTGCTGAATCCTCTACATCAGTATCAAGTTCTTACACATCAGCGCCAGATTCAAAGACATCAATAACAGCTACACCTTCTTTGGAATCGACTTCAGTAGATACTATGTCATCTCCGTCGGTATCACCAACTTTACATGAGTCAGCTTCAACAGCGGTAACATCGAAAACAGATTCAGAGAGATCTGTTTTGTCAGCGTCGAAATCTATTCTGGAGTCGGAATCAATTTCTATTTTAGCTATTACTGCTAATACAACACAAACGGTGCAAACTTCAACATACAAAGAATCTCTTCCTAACACCACATCAGCTAGCATTAAGGCTACAACATCCTGGCCTGAATCGTATTCCACGAATTATAGTCTTAATACGTTGTCAAGTAGAATTACGGTCTCTTCGTCTCGTACAGATGCGTCAGAATACACGAGCATTTCAGTAGAACGTACAAAAAGTCAATCTGTTAACTTTACAGAACGCTTCTCAGTGGTGGCCGATGCTACCGTTCCTCCGATGAATGACTCAATGCGTGAAAGTTTATCTGAAATGACAGTTACCAAAACATTTGTGCCCGGTTTCACTGCGACCAGGGAAACTACTTTAATCTCTGGTTCGTTAGAGTCACCAACGCCTACAATAAAAATACTTAGTTCGCACACTTTATACCAAAATGTTAGTTCAAAAGACTCATCGGATGTATTAACTACATATCCTTTCGATACACCTTCGATATCCATCATTTCGTCAGTTGATATTGCTACCGATAATGAAAGTAGTTCAGTTTTTAATACAGCGTCGACTTCGTTTCGAACGAACTACTTTACAGAATCTGTTTACGCATTAGCAAATATCTCATCTTCATCTACATCAGGCGGCGCTTTACAACCTTCTACAGTGGCAAGTGAGAGTTCCTCTGATGTAATGTCTCATGGAAATGTTACTTCTGAACTTGCAGATACTATTTCAGCATCAATAGCATCCCGTTCAGCAGGAGCAAACACGTCAATAACACTTTCACCAACACAGGCATCGGTTTTCTCCAGAACAGAAAACACAGTAAGAGTCAGTGACATGCTAGATATATCAACCAAAGGTTATACAGCTTCTGCAACTATTGTTTCTTTGCCATCTGAACTATATTCAGACATTTCGTTATTTCCAAGTGTCAGTTTAGAAACAGGAACTCTTATGCATAGCTCGAGTTCAAAATCTTCACCAGTTTTAGAAAGCCGTACGCGCATCACTTCAACACCTCTTCCTTGGCTAACAGCAACAGAAACATATATGCCCAATATTCAGATTCAAACTTCAGATCATTACTACTCTCCTGCTTCCGTAATTTCAAGTCAAACAGTAACTAGGAGCGTATCAGTTGCGGCAACGACGACAATGACGACGACAACAACAACAACAGACGAGGTGTTTTCAACAGAGAAACATGTTACTACAAACATTCCAACTTCTACAGGAAACTTTACGTTGTCAGTTTCCGAGAAGGAACATAAAATATATAGGATAATGTTTACTTTTGAGGGAGACTGTGAAATAATTAGAGAAAGTGACGTTTTACAAATGGAGTTTTGGAAAGCTTTCATGGACATAATCAAATCTATGACCAAATTGCAATCATACAATTTGGATGCAGAACAGATGTTATGTGAACCATTACGCGTCTATTTACGGATAGAGATATTTAATGAATCGTCTGGGGTCAATATGTCTCAAATATTTGAAGCTTTCAAAAGTAAAATCGCTTCTTCCAATTTCTTTGTTCCTATAATTGAAGGTATGCATGTGCTTAACTTTACTGCAACACACTTTGAAGTTCTCGAAATTATTTCTAGTGATATAAACGACTTAGAAGTCGCTAAAACTGGCCTTGAAGTCGTCGATGTAGTTATAATAAGTATTGCCTCTTTTCTTTTTGCCGTGCTAGTGTTAATGATGATTATATTAATGTGTCGCGAGTGTTACGTTAGAAAACGCACGACTACATTTCATTTAACGGACGTTCCCCACGTTAACCTGAAACTTTCTGATTTCACCTTGACCAGAATACCACGACCTAAAATGTTTTATAGAGAGAACAGTCTTAGAAAACCCGCACCTGTTCCTGTGAGTAAGTTGCGTACCGCACAAAACGGACATTCAGACCCAAATTCAAATGAAAAGATGAATGTTAATCCAGACAATATACGCATACGCATGAGCAAGCATGAGGACGGACTTGTTGTTGGAATTACTTGTAGTAATCCACCTAGTCCTAAGAATGACTCGTCATCATGTTCAAGTTCTCCAAACAGCGGTGATCAGGCTAAAAAGTGTCTGTTAAAGGGGGAAACCAGTGCGATATCCGATGGTGTAGCAAATCCATCTTATTCCACAGATGAAGAACTGAATGGAAACACGAAACTTGTCATACAAGAGGATGAAAATGAACAACTGTTATAAAGACAAATCATTCGTGCGAAATATATGTGGTAGAACAATGTATACCTTTTGGTTTCATAGAACTTGTCACAAAAGTTCAAACAATTTTGTTTACCCACAGATCGATATATTTTTGAATTTGATACTAAATATTTTTATAAATTGATGTAAAAGAAATACAACTGTCAAAAAGTGTTCTGAGTTCCATTTACTACTTTATTTGGATATTTGATGCAAAATGTTTCAAGGAAGGATTTTGTGTGTCAATCAATGTTTTCAATGTTGTTTTTGTAAAACCCAATTATCCCCAAACATGTTCCTACGGCGTGATCTACTAATCATTCAGGGAAACGTGTCAGCTGAGCAGTTCGATATAAACGCATGCATTATTTACAATAGTGAACCAAATACTTATCAAAGAAAGGTTTACGTTTTTATTAACATATCACTATATCGAACAAACGCAATAAATTGATTTTATCCCATTATGTTTTATTCCAATTAGAGCAATAAAATTATTTTACCATTTTTGTATGTATTATATATTTATATGAAGGTAAGATCACTTTCGTTGATATGATGCTTTTCATTACTTTGGTATTAAATAGTTCTCACTAGGAATGATAGATGCGTTCATCCAAATAAACGTGTTTATGCATATCTGCTAAACTGTCATGTTGCCCTGAATGATTAGTACATGTAGTTTAACATAGAGGCGAGCTTGTTATAGACTTAACTCAGGAATAACCTCATTTTAAATGATATAAAATCAAAATTGGTTTTCAAGGTCTGCGAAATGAGTTCTAAAACTGAATGTAAAAGCTGTATTTACTTTTTGAGAAGAAAATGGCGTATGGGCATGACACAGCATAATAACTTGGTATATAAATAACTTTACAAGAGCGTATTTTATCCCTATTCAACTGAAAAATATTTTCGTAAACTTTATTTAAGCGAAATCTTTTCACGTATTTTATGTCTATAAGCAATTGTATTATTTCATGTGATATTAGAAAAAGACCGTGCAAACTTAATGTACTAAAAAAATGTACACCCATAGAATAACTGAAACTGGATTCGCCTAAATCTCTGTTCAGGAAATAGTCGATGCACAATTACCACAATAGCTTCTTATTTCACGACTGTTATTAATTGCTCTCTCAGAGGACAGGGAAAATGTTCTGACTAAACCTCTTAACGACAGGATGTATGCACCCAAGAACGCGGCATAAACAGAAACTAAAAATAAAACCAGTGCATCGTAATAACGATAAAAAATCTCTAAGGGATGTGGTTCAATACATAATAATAGTATCCAAAAAAGCATTACCTAAAAGAGTTGTCTTTCTCTGAAATGCTGGGCACACAACCACATGTCTTACTACTTGTATGTTTATGAATTGTGGGCCGGTGGCCTTTAATTACAAAATAAAATTGTTGAGTTGAGTCGAGTTGTTGAGTTATCGATACACAATTTTTGATTAGACAGAAGATTTTTAATTTAGAACTGTAAACTTCCCTTATTTGGATGGAGACATACTGACTCATGTTATATAAAATGTCCAAATTAATAAAGATTTTCAAAAAGTGTAGCCATTTTGAGGATTTAATGAAAATCAATATATTTCAAATTAACTCATCCAGCAGGGCTGTAGCTTTACTTCTCAGCCGTCGGAATAGTAGGTTGACTCCAAGGAAAGCAGTTTGTGAAGCTTAAGGGCACTGATCTGCTTCGACATTAATATATTTTCCTTCATAAAGATAAAATTCCTTACTTTAGAACGCAGCATGATAACATGGAAACATCACATTAAACTGCAAAGGTAGTATTACCAATCGGTGGATATTACATTAAACTTCATTAACAAAAAACAATATATAGCTCCAAACCAATTAATATTTCCCCGTGCTTCGATATTTTAAAGAATTAACAAGAAATTGATCAAACGGTACGCTTAATTTCAAAAAGTACTTTCGTAAACGTTATTGATTGTAAACATTATACCCCTGATGAAGGCATTGAAAGCCGAAACTAGTTGGAAATAAATCAAAAACCAGTTTGAAGCTGTTCTTCCATTTTCAATTGTATTAAAAAGTACTTTCGGTAACTTTTAAGATATTTGCAAAGTAGCAAAACCTTACTGAACGTTTGTACCAAAGATGACGAGTTTTCTCATTGAATTTGGTAATTACGGCTCTAAAATGTCATCGCATGTATTTATTATTTTGAGTTAGCAGAAATCAAGTTTTATTTAAACTGTATTTGCTGCATTTATGAACAGACATACAAAAGTATGATTTTTTTCTTTCTTGAAAATCTCCCGTCATTTACAATTTCTGTCTCGTATTTACTTTAATCAAATAAATAAATAATTTGTTACTAATGAAACATAAATGTCTGTCCTAGAACATCAGTAAATGAAATAAAATTTCATACACACTCGGTTATAATAGATTATCTGACAGGAATTGAGGCGTAATTCAATTAAGTTTAATGTTTCAAGTAAGGAAACATAATACTCAGTTTTTAGCTTGAAACTGAAATTGTTTTATTTGACACTATTTTTACGTAAACATATTCAATGGCGTTTTACAAATACATAAAAAAAGGACAAAAATTATGACATTTTAAATGACATATGACATAAATGAGCATACATATCATTGTAAATAAACTATTTAGTAAGCATTAAACAAAAGATCAGGCATCAGATAAGATTAATAGAATATTAGCGTATTAAGATTGAGTAAGATAGCTGTTTGTTATTAAATAAGAATAAGTGGGTTACTGCGACATGTCCAGAAGTTATTACAAACAACCGTATTTTCGTATTTGTTGTAAAGTAGTTCATATTCGAATTTATTATATACCTATATAAATTCTGTAAAAAATCGGCTTGTATTTCACAATTAAAAAAGAACAGACAGACAAAAATTCCGTATTGTACCTTTTAAATTCCGTATTGTACCTTCCGTATTGTCTGCTGCCGGACTATTTTCATTAATATGCATGACCTGACACAGTTCTATAAATAGCGCACATGAAAACTTCACTAAGTTCCATTTAATATCGATAAACATTGAAGATTTCGTTCAAGAACAAAACAAGAATCAAAAAGGTAAAGGTATATAATAAAAGGGTCATTATAACATTAGCTGGATCTGGGACTTTGTATTCGGCTCTCGTGGATTTTGCAAGGTCGGATCACACTCGGCGCTTGCGCGCCTCGTGAGATCCGATCTGGCAAAATCCACTCGAGCCGAATACTGCATCCCAGATCAAGCTACTGTTATAATAACCCTATTGTATTTACACAATAAAATCATCCAGTTCGTGTTACTTCAATCTCTTAAAAATCACAGTCACAGTGTCTAAAAGAGTGCAAAGTAATTTCCAAAATAATGAGTTTTCAACTTCTTTTTGAAAAAATCTATTGTGTCTGAGTTCCTTATTTCGAGTGGCAATTCATTCCAGAGTTTAGGTCCAACAGTACCAAAACTTCTGTCGCTGAACGTTTTGCGCTTGTTGAAAGGAACAACGAAACACCCAGTAACGGAATTTGAAGAACGCAAGTTCCTTGTCTGTGTTTGTTTTATGAGAAGTTCAGAAAGATATTCTGGAGAGTTTCCAACTGAACAATTATACATGTAGGTGAGCATTTTGAATGTGATTCTGGCTTTGATTGGTAGCCAGTGAAGATCATACAGCGCTTGCTTGGAACTGTGTGCTTGTGTGCAACGAAGTGCAAGATTGGTATTTATTTAACATTTTAATTTAGACTGAAACAGGGTATTATTTTATAATATGTAAAGGATAGAAATGCATTTAAAATATAAAGATAACTTGTGGTCATTTAGAAACTTGGAGTTTATTTACTGTACAAAAGTGTTTGTGCAATGTTGCTTGGGTGTTCCCACCTATAAAAAAACACAAAAAAAACAACAACTGTGAAACAACTTAATTTTGTGGGCGTGTGATTGTTTTATGGATTTGATCAAAACAGCTATTTCACGGGGATATGAATTGGTGGGTTTCTACATTTGTAGACAGAATGAAGGTGTGATTGTCGTTTGTTTTCTTGTGCACATATGTAATTGAACAGTACATTTAGCAGTAAAAGTCGCCATTGGTCAACAGTGTCTGGTGTTGATCATACAATTTATCGTCTGCTTGCATCTTTGCCCTATAGCAAGCATCAATCAAATCTAACCATGACTCTAACATTTGAGGAATTTCTCAATTCTTTTGTCAAACTGGAAAAATATTGACATAAGCAAACATCGCAGTGATAAGTACGAAATTAGAAGTAATTTGTAAGAAGTCCCTCCCTGGCTACATATTTTTGCTGTGACATTAGAAAATGCCGCAATCATTTTTTGCCAGAAGTATTTAATAATAGAGAAAACACTGAAGGCATTTATATTCCAAAATTTAGTGTAGCATTTTCGTCTTCTACGATTATTTCTATATTTAAATGCTTGAAGGGTTAAGAGCTGTAAATATCTCTCTGATAGAAACTGCAAATGAAATAAACAAATATAAGAATAACCTAGTATCAGCAGCTTTGCTTTCATTAAATGCGAAAAAAATCAAATAAGCTCACGGCCTGAAAAAGCATTAATGATCCAATAATGGAATGGCCTAATATCATATGAAAGTACAAATGTACGAAGGATTCAGTGTGAAACCATTTACCAAAGAGCGCAATATCACACTAGAGTACATGCTTATTACTCATAAAAAAGTGAGAACAACTCACGTGGAGCATACTGTCGTGCCTTAGACGCATTTTAAACTACAAGTAATAATCATATAAATCAACAATTCAATAGTGGAAAAAATGTAGGTAAAGAGATGTATAAAGGAGAAGATAATTAATCTTTCCTAGCATTAAATGAAAACAGTAGAAATATACGCGCGCCGCTGTATTTTGTTGCAAATTGAAAATATGTTAAACATTAGCATTTACTAGCAATGCAATTGAAAACGATTTAATTATGAGAACAAGTGGTCAGTGTTTTTAAAAGGCTTAAATATGGACTGAACATTGGCAGGGGCGGAGAGAGGATGTGTGCCTAATCTCCAAGTGTCTGTGCCCAGTACTCCGTCATTGCTGTATTCAGTGTCGATTCACGAATGAATTGGTTTTTGGTGTGGGAAATGATTTCAAGGATTCTAAATTCATCTTTATTATGAACGTGCTCTTTGTACAACACGACAAGGAATCTTCTGATAAAAAACCAAGGACAAAAATCTTCAAACAGGAAGAGCCACATTCAAAGAATGCAGCCGCACATACAGCACTCCACATAGAAATAGCTGTATGTAGGGATAATACACGTTTTTGGATATGTTTGGGATATGTTTGTGACCTCGACCTTCGGTCTCGGGCACAAACAATCCCGCGGGCTTCTGCAGACGTTAATACACAAAACAAACGTGTATTGTCGCTATTCTTGCATAAAAATATATTTCACGACGATTTATGTATTGTTTTCATATGTGATGACTTGACGATTCCGGTACATTTTTTATTTACCATTGCAGTTGTTCTTGGAAACGGTAAACATGTTTTAAATATCCGTATCCAGGGCCCGGAAATAAACAACACTATCAAAAGCACATCCTGAAGGTTTTTAAGCGATTTTTTTTTATCTCTCATTATTACAAACATAAAATTACCAATACCTGTTCATATCATTTCACAATTTGGTGGACTCGATCACAATTTCAAGAATAATATCTTTACATTCGAGTGATATTGAGTACGGAAACGCAGTTGGAGTACGGATGAGTACGAACGTAGTGTCAAGTTTCCAGGCTGTTTATATAAATTCTTCGAGAAATTAGATAAAAACATACTGACTAATACTTACCAAAATCATAAATATGGTACCTAAAAACAAAGAATCGCACAGGTAAACACGCGATTCTTTAACATTCACGGTTGTCTACAAAATCTGAATTGACGTTCTCAAAGGGGAGTAAACCAGGGAAGAAACGAGTACGAACAATGTTGGGGGCAGCGCATTTGGCGTTAGTTACTGCTACAGTAAAACATTCTATGGTTTAGATTGCATCTTTAATGCTTCAAGAAGAGGTTTTTATGAAAGAAAAAAGACGCAGATACCAGATGTCAATCTGCGCAGAATTACATATACGTCCCTGGGAAAGCATTTCAAAAATAAAAATCGGGTATTAACAGCACGTGAATTGCCTTGTTTGCACACGATTTTTCTCCCGTTAATACATGGGCGGATCCAGTGAAAAAAGTAGTTTTTATGCAAGAATGTGCAACTGTATACACGCGCACAACAACTGAACACATGTACACAGTAACACAAAAGAACGCATTAATACCAAAGAAGTAACAAACAAACTAAAAAATATACATGAAAAAGGAACACAGTAGGGCACCGCCTTGGAACGGTCAGTGGCATATACGCCGCTTGGGAGTTAAAACTAGTTTACTGGCACCAAACCTCACTCTTTAAGCCCTACTATGTTCCTATATGACAAGACAGTGTAAATAAAATTGCTCCCCGCCAGATGAATCCGCAACACATGAAACAGTAACCATAGGAACACATCGTAACACAGAATATGCTCATGCAAGGACATATAAATCAAAACCCATTGGACCGTAAACATATGTACTCAATTACTTTGCAGAAGCCAGAGCACCAAAACACCATTAAGGAGGTAGGTTACCTTGTTACAAGGGTAAATTCAAATTAGTTGAACCGCAGCATTCTTTTGTATTTCGTGTAATATGAAGTTTTAACTGCTACAATCTCAATTTAGTTTGTCTCTGTCCCTTCAAGTTCATTTTTTATCCAGGTTTGAAGAACATGACCCTCCAAACGTATTTCATATTGAAAGAAGAAAGAAAATACGGATATTTAACACTTTTCAGTGTATTTTAATTTCATTGATATCCGTAGAAGTCTGCATAATTGATAATTTTACTAATATGCATGTTAGCTTTCTAATATAAGCTTAAAATGTATATGTCGCGGGGCTCGTGTTTCCATGGTAACGCATTTTCTCTAATTTTTGAACAAGTATGTATAAAAATAGGGGTTTTCGACGGCTTCAGTGCCATTCTGTTAATGACCAACATGGAATATTTGGGGAATATTATTAGCAAAATACCAAGCACTTTACATGGTACCCTATTTTTCTTAAAGTTTAAAGTAACCATGGCAACAGAGATGTTTAAAATAGCTTATATCTTGCTTTTTGTCGTAATTTCTTATTAAAAGTATTGAATAAGATTATCTTTCTAGTTGATGTAGCTTTAAAACATATTATTTCTAACGTAAGTTATATTTTCGTGTTATTTGCATTTATTCAAACAAATTTCACAGCTTAGAATACTTACAGCAGTACCCCTCGTCTGGATATTTTCATGGAAAAATCGTTCAGCATGCTGCTATTATTCTCATGGATATTGTTGAAATGAAAATAAAAAGCCGAAGCTGTGTTTCTTAAATAGACCAGTGTCAACGCTTTTAAATTTTACATTTAGATACATAGGTAACGGGCTTCGTTTCCATGGTAACATCAGTTCAATTCAAGAAACCACAATTTTCTACTGAAATTTGAACAATTTTAGATCTTAGTTTTAGTACATAAGTAAGAAATTATCAACGGAACCTGAAAAATAGGTATAACAAATCAAACTGCTAGATTTTCTATTTGAAAATGGCCGTAACAAGTAACCTTTCACCCAACTATATTCCAAATAACATTGCTTCTCATCATCCATTTTCTTACATTCCGCATAACATTTCAATATAACTACATAAAAGAAGCAAAATATTGCTTATTATTCAGAGCAAAAGACTCATAAAAAATATTTCAGCAAATAATGGTTATTTGAAAATAGTTAAAATAAAGAAAATGCACAGAATTACGTACTTTCAAGGTAAAAGCTATTAATTTTGCGCGGTAACTGACACGTAACGTCATGACGTCAATGACGTCATTTTAAGGCAACATTGTTTTGAAGCGTTTCTGCGGCAATTTATTCATTATTTCTGCATTATTAAACCATAAAGAATCAGATCGAAGACAGGTTCATGATTTGTTTTCAGAAGAATGAATATGCAAAGGCTGTGACTAAATACAGAGTTGGTGCACCTGTGATATATTACAGACCCCGGTATATACCGGATTAACTAAATTTGAAAGAAAATATCTTAAATGTATATATTTTGTAACCATGGTGATACTAACCCTAACCTCTAGTCAGTAAATTATGCATTTGATACTCTAAATGCGTGCGGACATGCAAAAAAATGAGTAATTTTGCTGTGCGCTCCGATGGATAATAATTCCGCGCAGGCGCAGAACGGCTGCACCAACTCTGCAATGAGAAACATTCATATGCAAACACATTTAGTTTGTCGTAAACGTCGTCGTAAATCGTCACGTTAGCTTCCGGTTGGACATGCGCACATACAAATATGAAGGTAACCTACCTCCTTAAGTGGAACAACGAACCAGGACAGGGGACAAATATCAAACCAGTCCGTCCCAATACGAGTCATTAAGACTATATTATTCCGTTACAGCTTCTTTTTGTTGTGGGCCTACTTTGCAATTGCGTGGCTCTGAGGCTGTGTTGGTGGTGCTCTGTGCTTCCGAGAAATCTACCCTTACCTATTATCTTTTGGCCATTATTCTTGTCTGAAAAATAGGTAATCAAATTATCTTGCATCTGTAAATGCGACTTCATTATTTTAAGGAAAGGTAAACATAAAAGGCAGCATTCATATCCTGTAAGGTCTTTATTATCACAAGGTAGTGAAATATATTGCGACTATATGTAATTTTTTCCACGTCCTGTAAGTTGTCTATAATGTGTACTATTTGTTAAGTTATCTATTTACTGCAGTAATTTTAGATTATCTCTGTAGTGAAATAGACATGCAATTGGCCATTAGATACTTAATACTGATTCAAATGCATAATAAAGCTTAGTAGTAGGTTATGGTTTATACTAACATGTGAGTGAGTCGGGTTTTACGGCGAATCGACACAAAATGGTCATATATCGCCGAGGTATACTAACATTGTTTTATTGTTATGTGCATAACAATATATTTGTATAATAATTGTAGCACCGTGTGTCCTTAAGCAGCGCTAACTGTCGCATGGCGAAGTGAAACTTTCAATCACGACATTAGAATAGGTAATCCTATCACAAATTTAAAAAGATAAAATAAACATAAATATTCTTGTATACGTAAGTTTTAATAAGACTTTTGCCGGGACAGTATTATGTAACATTGATTTTCAAAAGCCTGACTATACTTGAAAATGTATTACGCCCACATAATAACTGATAAAGAAGTCTCCTAAATTTCTAGATGCACTGTTATTACCATATTTGTTTTCGATTTGCTGCCTCAGTGGAAATCTTGTAGGCAAAGGAAACTATTTGGTTGAATCATAGTATAACGGTTTTTGGAAAGAACTGAATATTCTTTGGTTTTTTGTTATTCACCGGAAATTTAAAACGTGACATTACCTTAAACAACATCTGCTCCTAAAGCATTTAATTGACGTTGATGAAACTTGGCCTGGATGTTCTTTGGATAGTTCCCTTCAAACGTTGTGCAAAGAATTGAATTCCACACAGAACTCTGGTTGCCATGGCAACCGAAAGGAAAAACTTTAAAAATCTTTTTGTCCAAAACCGCAAGGCATGGAGCTTTTATATTTGGCATGTGACATTACCTAATGGTCCTCTATGAAGATTGTTCAAATTATGCCCCTGAGGTGAAAAGAGGCCCCGCCCCGGGGGTCCCAAGTTTTACATGTATCATTGCCTTGTTATCCTCTACCAAGATTGTTCAAATTATTACCCTGGGGTGAAAAGAGGCCCCGCCCCGGGGGTCCCAAGTTTTGCATAGACTTCTATAGGAAAAAACATTAAAAATCTTCTTGTCTGAAACCACAAGACCTAGGCTTTTGATATTTGCTATATTGCATTGCCTAGTAGTCCTCTACCAAGATTGTTCAAATTATGTCCCTGAGATGAAAAGAGGCCCTACCCAGGGGGTCCCACGTTTTACATAGACTTATATAGGAAACAAATCTTTAAAAATCTTCTTGCCTGAAACTGCAAGGCCTAGGCTTTTGATATTTGGTATGTTGCATTGCCTTGTGGTCCTCTACCAAAATTGTTTAAATTATACCAGGTGCTAACGCAAAGGAACCCTGGTTAAATTCTAATTTTGTTTCTTGCTTGTGGATGCTGTCATAGCCTATATCTATGTCCAATTGATAGAATAATTGATCTTACCAATCTACATACCAAATAAAAGAGATGATGATCAAAACCGTCTCGATTTACAAATTTTAATGGAATAAATGGAATACAAGACATTTAAAATTTATTACACGCAAATTCTTTTTGACAAAGAAACCAGGTATCACTTTCTATGATGGAAGTGCCTGCTTTACATATTATTTATGTTGACATAATTTTGTTTAATTAGAAAAATTTAGACAAAAATGCAATGTTAGGGCATATTTGGTGTAATTTTGCCGAAACAAAAATGCAATGGGTCTTACATGCACAAAAATACAACGGATTTGTATACAAACACGATCTCTCCTATTAGATGTTTATAATGACGTCATATGGAATACATGCTTACTGTTTCTGTGACACGCGTTTCTCCTTAATTTCTATTCAAATGTAAGACAATTTCAGTCACAGTACAGGTAATTCAAAGAACTCTTTGGGTGGTAATAGGAAACATTGTCAAATTTCAAAATATATTTGTTAGTTTTAAATTTATCCTAAAACAGGTGTAGGTAGTTTTACGTTTACTTTCTGTATTGCAACAGCAACATTGTGCGTTTCTGACCACGTTTGGTCTATTTTTAGAAACTCAGAAACATGTTATATATAATAACATATTGTGGCGTCAGAAATATCACTAATTCTTGCTTTTAGACATAAGGTATGTGATTATCTTCCAGCCACAATCATGCAGTCATCTGTAAAATGCGTATTCAATATCAAAGACAGAAGCGGCTATGACAAGATATATATCGACAATATAAAAGGTCATAGGTCCTGCTAAACCTCTATGCAATTACCTAATCTGCATTTTATTCATAACCACTCATACAACAGAAAAAAATGAAGAAGGAGAAAATTTCATTAAGTGATGAGAAAAGAAATACATGCATTATAATTACAAGGTAATATCACTATCAACATTTACTAAGAAAAATAGATTTAAATTCAGTAATGCTTTTAGAGGACGGACTAGCTTTCACAGCCAAGAGAAAATAAATACAAACAAAATATAGTTTTAACAAGATTCCGCCTTATTTATAACTATAACAACAAGTCGTGCTAATGGCATTTTTATAGACACTTATCACAAATTATAGAGGCTTTGTCTCATTGTTGACTTTCCAAACCTCTGCTATATTAATTGTTTGGTGCGGCTATAGATATATTATTCTTGAATTTGGACGTAGAAATCAAATTAATTCAATTATATTCAGCCATTTGATACTTGGCACTTCATTTCTGTAGAGGAAAGCGGATTTCAGCAAGATTAATACAGCGACTACTAAAAGTGCTTTCTCCATCTTTCTGTAATTTTGTACGAAATAAAAGAATTGGAGAGATGAAAGCATCTGTAAATTAAATTAAATCAGCTTTTAGGATACTCGCATCGGAATTAATTAAGAAATTCAATCAATTAATTTTGCGGTCTGTAAGAGGTTTAATTATTATGTACTGAGTATTAGATATCACATATATGTCGAGCTGGTTCAAGAGGCAAACACGTGCAAATATAAAATCCTCTGAGACAACTACTGTCCGACAAGGCAAGTAATGCATTTAAATATGTTATAACTGATCTATATGTGATAAATTGTGTGATATCAAAATGTGTGCATTAAGCGTTATGAAGAAAACGAACAAGTTATTATATTGATAATAATAACTAAAAATACATATCCATTCTAACAACATTTTTCTAAAGGTACTTTCTATTCGCATACATGCAAAAGAAACTTGACTAAATTGAGTTGGGTATTTATATATTTCAAAGGGATACACAAGTTACAAAAGCAATGTTACGGTAATAAAAACTGGGTCTGCTGCTGACCATAACAGAGATTTGTGTTTTCTTTCATTTCAGTACAAAACATTTGGTTATCTCCAAGCCATACTCGCATAATACAGAAACAATCAAAACAACAAAAAACAAAAAAGGTATTTTGGTTTCCGTAATATTGACCGCTAACCGCATAATGCAGTGATTTTAAGACGGACTTTTGTTTGGGTGGGGCTGGGGGCATTGAAAGTCGTCGTTATTACATGTAACCGCTTATCAAAGGTTACCGTTAGCACAAGTTGGAAAACTGTATTCTATTTCAATATTTTTCTTAGTTCAGTTACCTATCGAATACTGTGTATTTTAGTAAGGACAGAATCGCAGCCGCCAATACACTACTCCGCATTGAAAAAGGGTACATGAAATCATATACATGTACACACCGGCTGAGCACGTGTACACATTAACACAACAATGCAATGATAGTTGAACAAAAGTAACACACATTACGAAGGAGCGCATCAGGGCAGGGGTGAAACCATCACTGCGGAATGTAAACTAGTTCCATTATTACAAGACAGTGCAAACAAGTGACTGAAGCATGCTATGCAATACGAATAAAATCTGTAAAAAAATTCTTTGTATGGTGGCTGATTTCAGCCATTTCGTGTCGGCGGGGCGAAAACACGACAACACGAAAACACGAAAACTCGACAGATACCTAATTTGTCGAGTTTTCGTGTCGGCGGGGCGAAAACACGACAAATAAAGGGCGCCGACACGACAAATTTATACCCGCCAACACGAAAACTCGACAGATAAATCTGTCGTCTCGGCGCCCTTTAAACGTCGAGTTTTCGCGTAAAATTTGTCGTGTTTTCGCCCCGCCGACATGACAACACGAAAACACGAACACTCGACAAATTAGGTATTTGTCGTGTTTTCGTGTTGTCGTGTTTTCGCCCCGCCGACACGACAACACGAAATGGCAGAAATCAGCCACCATAGTAAAGGGGTTTAGAAGCATTTCTCTTTCTATTCGAACGAACCGCCACTTCGAAATTTATTTATATTCCTAAAAGCTGCATTAGGAGATTTGAGATTATAAAACAGTACATTCTCAGTCAATAATATGTCAGATGTCTATGGTGGCTGATTTCTGCCATTTCGTGTTGTCGTGTCGTCGGGGCGAAAACACGACGACACGAAAACTCGACAAATACCTAATTTGTCGAGTTTTCGTGTTTTCGTGTTGTCGTGTCGGCGGGGCGAAAACACGACAACACGAAAACACGAAAACTCGACAGATACCTAATTTGTCGAGTTTTCGTGTCGGCGGGGCGAAAACACGACAAATAAAGGGCGCCGACACGACAAATTTATACCCGCCAACACGAAAACTCGACAGATAAATCTGTCGTCTCGGCGCCCTTTAAACGTCGAGTTTTCGCGTAAAATTTGTCGTGTTTTCGCCCCGCCGACATGACAACACGAAAACACGAACACTCGACAAATTAGGTATTTGTCGTGTTTTCGTGTTGTCGTGTTTTCGCCCCGCCGACACGACAACACGAAATGGCAGAAATCAGCCACCATAGTAAAGGGGTTTAGAAGCATTTCTCTTTCTATTCGAACGAACCGCCACTTCGAAATTTATTTATATTCCTAAAAGCTGCATTAGGAGATTTGAGATTATAAAACAGTACATTCTCAGTCAATAATATGTCAGATGTCTATGGTGGCTGATTTCTGCCATTTCGTGTTGTCGTGTCGTCGGGGCGAAAACACGACGACACGAAAACTCGACAAATACCTAATTTGTCGAGTTTTCGTGTTTTCGTGTTGTCGTGTCGGCGGGGCGAAAACATGAAAACACGACAAATTTTATGCGAAAACTCGACGTTTAAAGGGTGCCGACACGACAGATTTATCTGTCGAGTTTTCGTGTTGGCGGGTATAAATTTGTCGTGTCGGCGCCTTTTATTTGTCGAGTTTTCGTGTTTTCGTGTCGGCGGGGCGAAAACACGACAACACGAAAACACAAAATCTCGACAAATTAGGTATCTGTCGAGTTTTCGTGTTGTCGTGTTTTCGCCCCACCGACACGAAAACACGAAATGGCAGAAATCAGCCACCATAGCTGTGGGCGCAAACATGACAGCACAACATGGCAGAAACGTGTCACCATAAAAGCAGTGTGTTTTCGATGACATAAGTAATCACAGATTGCGCCATTTGACATAATCCTACCAAAGCATAAGGTCAAAATATACTTCGCTCCATTCCTTCAGCATTTTAGAACGACATGTTGTCAGTTTCTTACCATAAACCTGTTAAATTCAGATAGCAATAATATTACCACTGACTTAGTTCATAAAGAAACACCTGTGACAAAATACGTCCATAATTAATTGAAAAATAAATAATTCCGTGTTCATAAGGTCTAACCAAATTTATTTCTATATACCATTGTTAACATCCATTTATGAAATAAAAGAAAACATGAACTATCATGATTGTAAAATGCTGCTTTTACATGAAAATACAATAAACCAACACAATTACAAATACAAAAGTCGTCTAAATCTCTGTTCAGAAAATATGTAAATTACTTATTTGATATCGTATATTTAAATATTTAGGTGTTGTTTGAGATCTTTTTTTTAAAAAAGCCAATGCATTTGTGCTAGTTTACTTATTTATTTAATAAATTTAAGCCGTTTTCTCGAGTTATCTCATGCTGTGGTAGTCGCCATATGACTATATGTGAAGTCGCAAAATCATATGACAAATCGTCAAATCAAGAATCAAGAATTTGACCATTAAAATCTAATTTTCATACTTTGACCATGGCAAAAATGAGAAACATCAAAAATGAAAAGCGGACAGTTACATCTTCAAGCAATTTTAGGCATTATCCTAACCAAGTCAGGTTATCAAAAGCATAGTAAATATACACCCATATCATCAAAATAAGATATCGTTATATATTTTAACTAAGCATTTAAATAAAATGTGAAAAATGTCGTTTCCACAATGATTTAAAGGATTTTAATTTTCTACACAATTATCTGTGTATCCTTTTAAACTAGATTAAACATTTTTTTTTTCAAAAAGTGATCTATTAATCTGAATACAGATATTTACATGGATATATTACACAACACTTTATTTCATATTTACATTGATTGAGACAGTAATGATATATTCTATCGAAGAATGTTATATTTCCAAATAGAATCTATCTAGCTGAGCATCGATACTGCTTAAAATCTTCAACTGTTTATAACTTTTATGTATGCACGATCATCCTAAAGTTAGTTTTTTAGTATGTGATATTTCATTTCTTTCATGACAGTCTTGTAGTATAAAACTATCGCCGTCGTCGTCGTCTTCGTCTTTGAAATGTATCTCAGAGATAACAAGTAAACGTTTCAATACACTTTTCCTGTTGCAGTTCTGATTTTATTTCAGGCATTTGCTGCGCTCTGTTGTCTGCGCGGTACATCCTCGTCATTATAATCGTGCCTGCAACGATATTCATGCAAACATTTATTTGACATTAAAGAGAAAGGTTGCATTGCAATTTACATTTAATGCAATCCATACTGAAAACCAATTTCATACTAATTATAGTTTTTGGTATATTGAAATACTGCACTTTCAAAATTATATATCTGCATGCCAGTAGTTCTACTTTTAATACCCATATCAAAGAATCGGAATTGAGCATACTGATCACACTTACTCATTGCTCTTTCATTTCATCAATTATATTTCGAATGATGTCCCAGTCAATTCGAACTTGTGGGGTTTTCTTTACTGCTTCCACCAAAACATCAATAGTTGCTCTATCAGCTTGTTGTTTTCGCCATTCCATTAGCATTTCGAATCTTTTCATGACAGCCGTTTGATTGTCCTCATTTAAAAGGTCTATTGCTACCTTGCTCAATCCCAATTCAATACCAAGTATCTCCCAATTCTCCCCAACCGATCTAGAAAATTTACTAAGCTGTTTTTCAGAAGGTATTCTATTTGGAATGTCATTCATCCTTATTTTGTCTTCCAGGAACCATTCTGACTTTGCCTCTGCTATAGGTATAGTATGATTCTCCAAATTCGGACAGGGAACGTTGTGTTTGCCTCTTACGAGTGACAGTTCAACGAGTTCACTTCCATCGATTCCATGGCTTTTGTGATTGCATCTGTAGCTCAATCTGTACGGTTGGTGTTGTTCGCTTGTGTTAAATTTTCTAAACTCATGATTTACAATTGCTTCCATAAATCGTCGGAAACTGTCACCCAAATATGCGGAACATCCAATACCTAAAACTTGAAGTTCTATAACTCTGTCTCTCAAATTCATTTTGATTATTCCTACTTGATACATGTCAAGCCTGAAGACAGCAAAGTCCTCAAACAATAATATTTGGTTGTGGAAGGAAGCAACACACCATTTGCCAAGAGCTGCAGCAAACAGTCGATGACAGACTGTTGGCAGTATAGCTGAATTCTCAAACAGCAGGGCAATCCGTATAATAGTTTGTCTTTTTCCCTGGAGAAAATCATCGATCTTCGTTTTTGTTATTCTGTTCTTCAGTAAGCTAGGAACTATGTACCAACCAAGACCTTCAGTCTTCTGACATTGCTCATCGAAAGACGTAACCTCTGATATGATATGATGTTTCTTCAGCAGGGAAAGTAGTACAGTCCTATTTGCCATGAAATGTTGGTCGTCATTCCTTCTCCACTGAAAGTCGATCAGGTCATTTTCAAGTCTTGCTTCCTTCACTAGCCGGCTCCATAATGGACGAATATTTGGATCTTTTTTACAAAACCTTTCTGATGTTATAATGCACTTAAATGCATTGATAAGGTATTGCGGATTGATCACGACGTATTCTGAGACTGGTTCTTCATCAAAATAGAACAATGTGCCCTTTGAATGGTGGTATTTCAGGAACAACTTGATTTGTTCTTCGTCATCCAGCGGAAAAATGTTTTCAGCGTCAATTTTCTTTACTTCATGAAATGAAATTATATTCTCGCTCTTTCTCTTTTGCAGAGACTCTTCTAGATGTATCCATTTTGCAGGTATTTTGACTTCTTTTGCCTTTTCCGTGCCTAACTTTATAATCTCCTTTCCTAACAACTCGATGCCATTATCTTCTGATGAAGTATTATCAACAGCAAAGTCTTTTGAATGTATATGCTTAATTACCTCCGTATTGTCAAAGAGCATTCTTACATCCTCAAAATATTTTTCAATACAATTCTGTTTGGTATTTCCATCTCCAGGTATCTTATCTTTGTGTGTTCCAACAAGAATAATGTGTGGTTCGGGACCATTCTGTGTGCCAACGAATGAATGGATGGAATTCATCCAGAATTTGATAAAGTATTCCATATTTCTGTCACCAGTCTCTGCAGGAAAATCCTCGTCCAAAATAATGTGTTCCATGCCAAGCGTAAGATCCATCACAAGAAGATATATCGCATTTCTGCTATGAAACATTGTATGTGTTGCATAAAATATATACTGACCACCAAAGTCCCATATGTCAAACGTTACAGGTAATTCTTTCTCTGTTTGGACAACTTCTTCTCTTGTTTCAGTTTTTATCAGGTACAAAAACGACAGAAACTCGTCGTTGATTTTGAAGTCAATTGGCGACTGTACTAATTCAGCACTTTCTACTTTATTTTCATGTATAGTTTCATCAATTTCTGAGCTTTGACCGATATTTTCCACCTCGTCAGGTTCTATTGAGCTGGCTATCATAAAAAGCCGACGAAGAGCGCTTGTATCATCATCGTTGTTAGATTTTACACAATGTATATTGCCATCATGTGACTCTTTGCATATGTACCGATCAATGTCTATTCCATTTGTTGTTTCAACTCCATCAATACTTTGCCCAACGAGTCGTCTTATAAGTGATGTTTTTCCTTGTGCAAAATTGCCAACAACATTTATCCGAATACAATGGTCAGTTTCTTTCCCGTCTTGTAGAGCTTTTGTATAGAGACGTCTAGTGTAAGGATCATCGTCAATCTCATCCGGAACTAATAAACACATGAAAAATATTTCAATGTAAAGTAAGTTAAGGACATTTTGAATTTTAATTAATGTATGGATGTCTGGTTCAAATCATTTTACAAGTAATATATTGAATAACATGGAAATTTCGTTCAAAACCTAGACTAGCAGCCGAAAACGTTAAACTTCATTAGAAACACTTATATGCGATGAATTAAGTATTTGAACGGTAAGAAATCCTGAGCTGAAATATCTTGCTACCTTTAACCATTCCGTCTGTTTTTGCACTGATGGGATTATTGCTTCCGTTCGAAGTCTGAAAAGATCCAGAAACACTTGGGTTACATCATAAAATAAAAATGTGGAAAACCACAGGTCGCCCAACACGACATAAACGAAAATGTTGCAGGCTCGATTTGATTGAGCCTGTTCATGGACGGTAGTGGAAATGCAAGCTACCCCTTACGCCCCTAGCACCGGCTTAAGCGGAACTCTATTCCAAAGTTATTGAATGATCCCAAATTACCAGAAAATATAACGAGACTAAAGCCTTTAACTGATCAGGGATTTAAAAAGAAAACTATTAATATTTAGGTCTAAAACTGCCCCGGGGAAAATGTGAATTAGCTTAATTAATTGAAAAACAGACGACTTCTTAAAATAAGTTAAAATCCATAGAATTCCACAAGGTTATTATGTTGACGACGGAAAGAGAAAATGTCTTTTCCTAAATTTACGTCTCAATTCACGAATCTAGAAATATGAGGAATTTAAACAAAGTTTATACCCTACAAATATGTTTAGTTCAGATATGTTGATATTTATAACGTGGAAAAAGTAAATATACTTACATCCTTTCTTTGTCTTTCTTGAGCTTCCTGTAATATGAATCATTTAAATTGTCATTTAAATAAAGGGTATGTTTACCACATAATTTTGCTACAGGATCTTAAACGCAGATACAGATAATAACTTTTATTTCGACAATGATATTTTATATAACCAACTTTTGTCCATTAACCCTTACCATGTTAAATTTCTATAATAAACTTGTCCATCTTCCAATTAGACAGTACCATTAACTGTTAAAAGGGGTGCTTACCAAAAAGATACTGGCTGGATAGCGAACAGTGCAGATCATGATCAGACTGCACAGATGTTCAGGCACATCATGATCTACACTGGTCGTAAAGGCACAATCAGTCGTGTTCAGCATGATAAGGGTTAGGACTTTCATGCCCGAGTGATTAGTTCTCTGACGAGTCTGAGTAACTTCCAGTCTCCACTGTGTCTCCACAAAAGTGCTATTCATTTAAAGTGAGGAATCCATTAAGTATAATTATAAAAGGTTATAATTCTATTCAGGTACCTTCATGTACCTTGAAAAGAATGATTGCAAAGGGTACCTAAGTTATTTTAAACATTGTGTCACGTGAACGTGTTTCAATTTAACTTACTTTAAGTGAAAACCCATCAAAACGAGAAGACAAAAAAGTTCCCTCTATAATTGCATGATTAAACTAATTGCTTGATAAAAAGCGAAAAAAGAATTAATTCACTTACTCTAACTTTATCCAAGAACCACTGATCCTGTAACAGAAAATTGTTTTCATCGATTTCATTCAAATACAAAATGTCATATTTAAGTATTGAAGAAACCTTAAACATGTTCTTGCTTACATATGAAAAATATTATAAATAGGCAATAAAGATATACGAAACAATAATATGATTCCTACATAGCACAATGAAAGGTCAACACAGATGTCATATTTAAGGTATCCGATCCACAAATAGGTAAAATTTTAATGCCTGGTGACCCCATGTTTTTTTTTTTTTGTATCATTTTGAAGACTAGTGTCTGCTGAACAAGAATTAGTAAAAAAGATAACCATAAATAATATGCAAGACTCATTAAAGTCATGGTTTTGACTGCGAAAATGATAAATTTTACACTGTTAGAACTGGATTTCTGTTGAAGTATCATTGAAGACAATAAAGTAAAAAAATGAAAATTCTGTAACAGATTTTTGTCCTGTAATATATTTTTTCTTTTTCGTTTCAATACACTTCCAAATGATACCAAAATTATATGAGCTTACCAGGCACCAACATTTGATATAATTTAATAGCACTGTTATATAGAACTTGCTTATTTGTGGATCGGATACCTTAAGATATGAAGAAACCTTATTCTCCCTAAACATGTTCTTGCTTACATGTGGAAGACTAATGCAACCATCGATATTGAACAAGATAAACAAATTACTCCTTTATAATCGTCTACATTTGGACAAATGAATGAAGGGGTGGTCGGTGTGATACGCGTAAAAGTTGTAAACTGACTTGGAAATATTTTGCTTGAGACCATGTATGCTTTTATTTTAAAAATGTGCTGTTCCGTATCAGACTAGCGCATTGACTTTAAGTCTCGTATTAAAGACCAATGTCAGACTTAAACTGACGTATTATTTATGATTTAAAAATTGTGTATCGAGAGATTTGCACGAGCCAATATATCGCGCGACGTAAGTGCAATATAATTCTGTGAAGGCACTGCATATTTGTCGATGCAAAATCCTTTTATCAAATACGCATTTACCCTTCTAACTTTTATATAATTTATAAAATATAGCTATGTTTGTTTTGCGTAGAATTTAAAAGATCGTAGTTGATAAAACTTTAACGCGCTAATACTGAAACTAATTATACCATTTTATCCTAAAGTTTTATTGCATTGCATACACTGTTTCCAGGGAGCCGTATCACAGATTTTGAAAAGTAATGAATGTTGCAATTTGAGTAACCATTAGTCATTGCGTTTATAAGAAAATACAATTTACAGACATTTAATATCAAAACACTGTAACAAGGTCAGTTTACTCACACCTCTTTCAGGCTTCAGGTTTTTCTGAAATAGTAAGAATAGTGATATAAGTGTCCTCAAGCATCATAAACAACTGATATGCGAATCAATGTTTAGATTCAATGAATTATATACTCTACATTGCCCATTAATTTCATTGTTATTTTAAATATCATAAAACATTGTGTCATAGGCGTAGAGTTTAGTAGATCCCATCATATTTCCAGCTGTAAGGTATAGGTCATTAATAAAAATGTGAACCGGAAGAGGTCCTAAAATTGACCCTTGAAGCATACAACACAAAAACCTTTTTATTACTTGAGAGACTTTACTATTTACTTGTATGACGATTATTAAGGTACAAAATAAACCGTCCAATTTTCCGATTTTTGGTCCAGTACATTTATTAAAAAAATGAAATAACCACCCCCCCCCACCCCCGCTGCCCCCCCCCCAAAAAAAAACAAAACAAAAAACAAAAACAAACAAACAAACAAACAAAAACAAGGAGAACTATCCAACAGGAAAGCCACGTTCGATAAACGCAGCCTCCCAAATCTGTAACCCAACATACGTCTGTGCATAAGACCAACGCACGCACGCACGCACGCACGCACGCACGCACAAAGAACGAATACAGGAACACAATATTGCACCATCTTGGAACGGTCAGTGGAAAAAAACACCACTGGAGAGCTTAAACCGGTTAATGGCGCACCTAACCTCACCCAAGGTCACAAGACTTTGTAAATAAAACCCATCCTTCCCAGGTGAATCCATAACACGCGCAAAAGCAACAGAAGGCATGTAATGTAAATCATAAATGCTGCAAAATTGCCATGGCCTAAAATCTTACGAAGTTTTTAAACCACATTACCATAAAAATCGGGGTTTGATATAACTTCTCGCAAGTGTCTTTAAATTACTGTTGAATTTTAGTACCAAATCTGAATTAAGACAGTAAAAATTAGCAAAGTATTTGCGTAATTAATGATTACAGTAGCCTTGCTGAAGCTTATTAGTAACATATTGATAACGTCCATTGAAATCCTCAACATGAATAACCCAAATAAACCAAGAAATATATATCCCATAAGAAGTTGCCTTGGATACCCCTCCCCCCTTCATCACATTGTGAGGAAATTACAATACTAAAATCATCCCTCTTGTTTTGTATGCGTAATATTGTTATAAAAAGGGAGATGTAAATGGAAAGATGACCAAACGTAGCATTCTACCTGGCAAAAGTCTGTTGAATTAGGGCAATTAGTTTGTCATTTATTGAATTATGAGGTTAAGCGGTACACAAATTAAAAAACTGATTGTCAATGGATTTCGCCAGATTTATTTACTGACCAAACTAATTGTTTACCAGAGTTTTCTTCTACTTTATCGTAATATCTTTTAACAAGGTCTTTTAAAGCATGATGTTAATAAATTCAGAAACAAGGTCTTGAATTAGCGATGAAACGAGCTCCATATGGTTGATCATGTGATTTAGGAATCCAATACATGTTTAGAAGTTTAACTTGCCGGTCATTTATACGAACTTTCAAATTAGAAACTTCAGTGATGTAACCAGTAATCAGATGTTTCCAATAGAAGGACTCATCCTATATGCTTTAGTACTATTTAATTCGTTTTGTAAAAGATTAATATAATGTAGACGTAAAATGATTATAGTATTGTTGGGCGCCTTGTCTGCTTGAAATAAAACATACTTGGAAATATTTTTTCAGATGTCTTATTTTTTTTTAAAGTAAACTTTGGTTTAGGTGGAAGTAGTTGTTCATTTGTATTATTTTCATTTTATCTGTTAAATTTTTAATTACAACCAAAGAATATCCAGGTCTACAACGTCAAATGTCTTTCTATATTTTAATAACGCTGCAACAAGTTACCCTCATTTATTGCATTCGACTATTTATTAAAGTTGAGAATTAGGCCTTGAGAATCAAAACTCAAACAACACCAAATCATAGAAAGAAAGAGTTGTTTGACATGAAAATTGAACAGCATGTTAAACATGTATATTACTTTGGAACGGAAACAATGTTAAAGTGCGAGGGAGTGTTTTTACCGGGTATTGAAATTTTCTGCAGTTATGAAAATACTTTAAAATTGTTTTAAGTTGAATTATGAGAAACCATCGTTATAATTATAATTTCTCTGTATTGAAGAGTTACGTGTGAAAATATAGGGTATAGTACGGAACCGTTACTCACACACTCAAGACTGTAAATGATCATTCTCTAGGGACATGCTTAATGCTAAGATCAAAAGCCACTGGACTGTTAGTTATATCAGAGGCTCGAACCGTGACGTAAGGTATGGCGACCGGAGCGTACGCTACTCCCAGACTATGTCACACTCTCCAAATAAAACTTAGGGATGCCGATAAAGTGTTCAGTTTTAAAACTCACATTTCTTTGTTAAATGCTTTGCCTTCTTTATTTAATGGATTATGCATGTATCTTAAAACAATACTTTAGTTTAGTTTCTTATTTTAGAGACCTATATCATAAAATTAACATTGCAATCTTTAGAATTGTAATTATTTGTATCGTTTTGCTTGTCGCAGTACGGCATTTGTGACATACTATATACAAAGAGCGCTATATAAATGTGGAATAATTATAATGATAATAATGATAATAATATAAGGTAACTGATACTTACCAAAGATAATTCCCTAGTAATGTTTTCCTTTATCACACTTTTTCTCCAAGGGTCAAAGAAATTCTACAATAAGTTAACGACTGATGTACTATTACAGTGCAGGAGACAGTAAAGCATAGTTTGTACAATAATTCATTATACGGAGACTGAAGTTCAGGTGTTTAAAGTTATAAACACTAATTTAGGAATATCAAGGAAAGGGACCAATATTCTGAAATATTGTATAGAGACTTAAGCTTTTCCTCAATAGCATTTCTTGCTTATGTAAGGTTAAATCGTATCTCTTTAGAATTAAGATCATTTCAGAAACAAAATCAAGAAGAAATACACAATACTCTGTTTAAAATCTCTATCAGTTTAATCGGTAAATTAAAAAAAAATTTTAACAGTGTTTAAATCGAAAATTTTAAAAATCTTTAAAGGTGGTCAATCACATTTAAACAACATTTAATGAAATTTTTTACTTTTTGTATATTCTGGTAGAGAATTATTTAAGGAACAAAAAGACCGATTACATAGAGTTAGATACCTATTTGAAATGTAGTTTTCAATATTTTTATAAAATTTTGTAATTACTCCCCTTTAATATGAAAGTATATAAAAAAGCTGGGTATTTCTTTTTATCTCGATACAATGTCTAGTTTTACATTTGCATTTGATAGACATATCAACTATTGAACAATCTGAACCAAAATGCAAGTTTAAAAGCTGTGTGTAGCTTCTGAATTCATTTATTTCCAATCTATCTTGGTTGCGCAACCAAGATAGGCAAAGGGAGGTAATAATAATTTTTCAAACTTGCGTTTCTAATGAATTCCATCTAAATACATAATTTTTAATGCAAATATTTTACAAATATATTACAATATGTCTAATATTTATACATTTCCTTAGGCAAAGTATGTTTATCAAATTTATACTTATGATAAAATAACTCTATCTTGGTTGGGCAACCAGGATAGGAAAATGAAATTTTAAAAATACCTCCAGTGAAAATCTAATTTGTATTAAGTGTTAAGTGAACATAAATGAGTGTAAATGATCAGATGCTAAAGTTTCGAACAAATCCGTTAAATGGCCAAATTCTGATTATCCACCTTTAACAGTGTACATTTTGTAAATCGTAAATTTGGGTGACATTATCGTATTCTATAATTATTTGCACAATGCATTTTTCTTATGAGAACTTAATGCATTGTTTACAATCATTTTCCTTTACTTGAAGGAAACTATTTTAATATCTATTCATCAGAATCCAAAAAGGGACAGAAAGGGTGCAAAATTTGAGAAAGGTACATATTACATTTTAAATGCGGACAGGCTAAGACACTCGTTGCCGCAATTAGTACAACACGATGAGCATATCAACCACATTTTGGAGTCTGTGTAATAAAAGATATATAACTGCTGTTAAAATCAAATGGCTATACATACTTCGAATGCATCTTCATTGCTCTGAAAAAGAAACATACGTGAAAATTTTGTACTCGTGTTCTGAACGAAATATTAAAGTTCCTTAGGGTTTTAAATTTTATGTTAAACTGTCCAAATCGATGTTATGCATAATCACATGCTTAGAAAAATGCTACTTTTAATACTGCACATGAACTTTTACTGTCAGAGGTATAAAGGGAGGTAATCAGAAACAATGGATTCGATAAAACCTTCTATTGTGTTTATTAATATTCAAACCGTTGACAAATATCTGAGAAAACAACAATTAGAAATAGGCTTCAACAAGACATTAATATATTTTATGTTCATAACAGAAATTGTGACTGCCACATTTTAAACATAAGTATTATGGACCTTAAAAGGGTTTTACCAGGCACCCTTCGACAATCATAAAGTTAAAATGTTGGGACAGATTTATTTCAGGCATTGATTTATAAATCGAACTCAGGGTCAGAACTGAGATCATAATGATTTATGACTGCAATTAAACAGAAAAAAATTGTCGTCCTTTCAGAATATTATATAGAAAACAGAAAATGGACCAACACGACAGAATGAAAATATTGCAGGCTTGATTCAACAATGTTTTAGTAAAATGTTATGGCCGTTGCCCAAGAACTAGGGCCGGTTACCGGTATATTAAAAGAAAAAATGTCAGAACTTTAAACTAATTCCCACATGAAGTTTTATTAATGATTTTCTATCTTTTGTTTTGTATACAATACAGGAAAAAAACAGTCCTCAAAAGAAATCCAAGCTAAACTCTAAAAAAATTAGGTGATATTTCCACGATTGCCACTACTGTTTAAATTTTGGCGCTCCCACATAATTTACAAGATGTGATTCAGTATTTACGTTTGAAAGGATGGAATGCTGTAAAAAATTGCTAATCATTAAAAAAGGACATGTTATTTCGCCATTATATCAGGAACCGGCTATCAGCGATAATGATCTTTTGGGAGAGCGCTTGTGTCTCAATTTCGTTCGTACTTAGTTCTTCTCAATACCGAAATTAAATAAATTTAACTGTTGCTTTTAAGCTGTCTAAATCCTTTATGTGTTGTATTTTCCGTTCTAGATATGCTAGAAAATCGCATGACTCAATAGTTGTACTATTAACCCGGAATATACGAAAGAAAAATCAGAAATTTCTTCATGTGCTAGGTATTCCTTTCAATACACTAGAATTTGTAAGGTACATGTAGGCGTTAAATTGTCGTTTTAGTCAAATATTTATATGGTTAAATATGGCTGATGGATTTATTCAGCAGGTCTAAATGGTATTTTTTAAAACACACATTTTGTTACGCAGCTAGCTGTGCCCAAAATAATTACTTATCATTATATTCAATCCAAGGACACTGGCATGACTATGATATGAGTAGTCATAATATTCAAATAATAATTTTTATTCAGGTCTTTATTATTGTCTGAAAAGTACAGAAAAAATACGAGGTAATAAATTTATGTTTAATTGATATTACTGATAGCAGCTTTTAAGTATATTAAAATAAATGTAATGTGTGCACGCTTGTCAATGATCTGTTACATTGTATGATAAGACCGGTTATGTGTATGCTCTTAACAGCGACGAGATATAACGCGTGTCATTTGACAAGGTGTTAATTGAAAACTTTTGCAAATATATGACCACGTTTTAAAAAAATAATTCGCGTGTATGAATTGCACGTTTTTCTTATATTTTATAAATTGGATAAACACTATTTACTTAAAGTGAGATAAATTTTTCCACTGCAAAAATTTAATTGGTATTCAAATTTACCTTGTATTTTGAGAAAAAATATAATATATTCGTAAAATTTGTATACGTAAGAAACTATTAAATGTTTGAAAAGTCTAGATAACTATTGAATAACTTTTATCTATTCGTAGTGTGTGTATTTGGTTAATTGTAGCTAAAAATATTTTAATGTCGCAGACTGTTCTTTATAATTATATGAAAATAAATAAAATACTACTTTTATATACCAGGTATAATTGTAGCAAACCAATTTGCAGGAAATAGACAAGATTTGAAATAACGGGACCGCTTTATTTTAATTCCATTTAAAGTTTTCCTGATTTAAGTAAAATTATTATTATAAACATTATTACATTTAAGTTTGATAAAAGTGAAATTTCATTATGATACATTAAGTACTTTGCAATAAACGCGGTTGCAAATAGTGCGTAAAATCATTCGTTAAGTGCATGAATGTGCGCCTTGGAAAACCTTACCTGGATTTCGCAGTGAATGCCGGTAATTCACCGCGATCCGTTGAGATTTTTCATCGCGTATCGCCGTAGACATTATCTATAGTAGATCCGGTCTTACAAAATCATCGCGATTATCACATCTCAGTTGTGTTTCAATTAACAATCTAGCGATTTCCACCGGGTAATATTTGTGCCTATTTACGCGAAAGCAAATCGCGGGCGTCTGAAACACTTTACGCTGTTAAAACACCACTGATATCTGGCATTGAAGCAGCCTCCTAGAAGTGTTCCGATTGGTCACACACTTCCCGATTAAAGAAGCAACTTTAGTCGTAACTGTTTATGGATTTCGAGCAAATATTGATGATATCAAGTACCTACCCATCTTCAGTCACACTGTGAATACATTTATATTGTACGAAACCCCTATAAATATTTTCTATTGTTTCTGACTTTGAGATACACATGTTTGGTGTTCAAATCCTTTTAACTGCAATGCAAACGAGTTTGTTTGAGAAATATGTATGTATAAGTTTGGACACCTATATTCTGATTTTGACACCACGACACTTCTTGACAGAGATGGTAAAACACTAAATGTAGCCTACCAGCACTTGCTAGAAGTCTTATAATATCTTTTTTCCCCCTGATATTCAAAGAAAACATAAATGCAGCATATGGTCCACAGTAATGAACACAGTACGTATTAGACGTTACTTCAGAATTCCAGATGCAATATCTCAAAAATGTGCCAAGATATTTTTGAGGACTTTTTTCTAAGTTTCCATTCCTTACATACTACTTATTCTACATTAAAACCTTTGCGTTGGAATTAGTTCTACACACAACGTTAAAACGACCAGCCTAAACTGAAACCTTCTGAAGCAAATAATATTTACCTTTTTTTCTATTTCATATCGTTTACGGAATCGTTGTATAGTATCGTTCTGAAATGAAAAATTACAATTTACTTAAAATACTTTCCATTTTAACGCCAATTTAATAGAAATGTCAACACAAAGCAATTCACATGAGACTTAAAACAAACATGTACACATAAGGAAAACAACTAAGGACGTTCTATAATTTTATGTACTACCATGAAGAATATTTTGCGTTTAATTTCGGGAATTACTGTACCTGTTGAAATTTCTAAAAAATAATCTAAGAAGACTACGCAAGTAATTGGACAAAATATATTAGGTAAATAATCCGGTCGACATACATTTGTACAGTATGTTGCATTTACATACAGTAAATAAACTGAATTGTACTAATGTACTAATGCATAATAAATTTATGCATTATGGAGTTTCTTGACCTCGTACCTCCTTTAACTTCGTTGTAAATGCATGGTAAGGATACGCAGCAGTTTTGATATCGTTAGATAAAATTTTATAAAACATTGTCAATACTGTAGTTGAATATTTTCAACATGATCTTCCTCAATCCTTAGCAGACTCTTTGTCTTTGTAAACTCTAGTTCGAGCTGTAAAATTGTTATCTGTGATCAAATACGAGATTAATGGCCAAAAACATGTAAAACCACGTTTAAACTCAATGGATATATATTTTCTACTACTCAATCTACGCTTTAAATCCGTAAAGCAAAGGTTACAAAAGTCACATCTGATCAACGCACAACATGTTCGCACAAACATATATAAAATAGCAAAATTAAAGAATTATATGAACATCTATTCGATGCTTTGCAACACACTCAAGCAATATGGAAGCACCGCATTTATTGTATATTTACTAAACCATTGCATCCTAGCAAACATAACTGTCAAAAATCACAGGCTACATAGCAGTGCAATATTGTAACAATAACTAATTACCCTTGTTTCAATTTACGAGACTTTTACTTCGTTTGAATACCTTTCCTAGAATAACACGAAATGTCTTAGTTTTCTATCATATAAGCATTGTCTGTATATAGAGGGGACAATATAAAGATATATAAAAAATGTTAAATTCTGAATTTTCCTGATAGTTTTTAAACCCCTTTATTGGAATATAATGTTCCTTTGTTTCCGACTGAAGACATAAATCTGATACATCTGTATCAAATTATGTGTCCATATATGTTTAATATAACAATGTAATATTATATTTCTTACCCTTAACGTTTTGTCGTTTAAAATGAAACATTTGAAAGAAAATATTTGAAAAATGGGTGTTGTTCAATGTGATTTGCAACCGTCAAGAGGACAATTCTACTCTATATACTTAATATATACATACCAAGCCCACTTCTGGAAGCTTCCCATCTAAAGCCATTTTTAAAAATTGCCTTCTCTTGCTAATCTCAAACTAAAATATACGAAAGAGGCAAAAATATTGACTTTTTTTATCAAAACAAACTAAGTAACAGCAGCACTACACAATTATGTGTTAACACAATAGGGCCATTACCCTAGATGTATATATATAAAAAAGAATTACCTATGGATTATTCAGTTGCGTTAATCATTATTCTACATCTTAAAACTTTTGATAATCATATAAAGTAAGAATATTACTTATATTTTACAGTTTCTATAATTTTAAATGTTTTGATAAAGTTGGGTGTTCTTTCAAAACTAATTTTAGAATTGCAGAAAAAATAGCACTCAAAATAAACTTTGTACAGTTTGAAAAGTATTAGAATAAGTATATGGTGCCACTTTCTTAACTCAGTCCAAAAGTTTCAAGTTTGCTGTTCTAGAAAAAAGTTCTCAAAAAGGAATTAAGGTATTAGGTCACTAATAGTAATGTTTACAAAATAGCCTTTGCTTATTCTGAAAGGTAACCGTGTTTTGCACTATTTTGCAATTTTTAAACAACTTTTATAATGCCGTTTTTTTTATAAATTTTGTATAACTTATGGTATCTCCTCAAGCTCAAGTAGAGACAAATTTCAAAGTGCTAGCCACTATCCAAAACGTTTGCAGAGAACTCATTTTTCCATTAATTTTAATAAAAGAAACTTCAAACTATTGGTAAACAATTATAAAACACAAAATAAAAATGTCAATATCATTTTTTCTATGGTGCTTCAAGTAAAAGGATTTAATGAGACAGAATTCATACTTCAACATTGAAAAAATAAGGTCGAATGCTGTGTTTCTTTTTTGAATTTTGCTTACTCCATCTAAAAATAACCTTAGGGCAGACGTAAAACCTGCCTAAATTTCTTCCACAATATATAATCTAAGAGTGAAAGCAAAATAGAGAACTTTCACCGCGTGTAACTCAATATTTTTAAAGATGTGTAACTCTACCCCTTCTGTTTAAGTAGTAAATTCACTTTAAACACCAAGACATCGCTTATAAGATTCATTTTTTTCCATTTTTGTACAAGAAATCAGTAATAAGTCTTGAAAGAAGTAAAAACTTATTAGAAAAAAAGGAAAATAAGGAAAAAAAAAATTGGTCCCAGTAGGGCTTGAACCTAAGCACCCCCAAGAATTGCAGTAAAAGTAGGTTTATGGTAGGAATTGAATACTCTTCAAAAAGGAGGTTCTCTATTAGTGATCTAATACCTTAAGAAAGTAAACAACGTTTTAAAAAGACTGGATTTCAGATTTTGACTTAAACCGTGTTTCCTTCGAAATTGAAGTTTGGATATGTCATGATCATTACAACACGAGTTTTTCTTTTAACTTATTTAAAAATATGCTAAACCAAGAAATCAAAACATGTCCGAGTCGGGAACCTAACTTGTAGAATCTTTTCTACCATATAGACAATACAGTAAAGTAAATAAAGTAAGAGCTGTGTAGTTGAACATTCGAATAACCAACTATATACTAATTGCCAGTTGGTTATTCAAAATGTATTGCCAAGTTCGATTACTTTGTAAACTTAAATTAAAACTCAGTTTAGCAAACTATATCAACCTGGAAGTATGGCTTTATCAGTTTTCATTTTGCACTGCTTACTGGAAGATAGGTGGTATTCAGAGGGATCAAATTATTCCATTTAACGTTTGATTTACTAGTAGATACTGATATTCAGATATTCATATCCAGCGCTTTAAATGTAACTATATGATGTCAGGTCAACGAGTTGCCAATTAGCATGAATATCCAGCCGCCTACTAGTCCGGTATTCAATAAAAGTTTTTAGAAAATATACTTTACCGACTAATTCAATTAAACAAAAGTGCAACCATGTTAAATATAACTACTTCACTTTCAAAATCGTTTCACATGTACTTGCAATGAACATCGCAGTTACCAGTTTTCAAATTTCGATGATGATATACCTCGATCAGGTAATTAATCGTTTTATTTCAGATATTGATATTCATTTTAAATGTTTAAATATGTCGTCTCCACAACGACTGGGACAGCCTTTCGCCAATTCACGCGAATAACTAGCAGGTTACTGGATGGTTGTTGGAAATTTCAATTCTGAAGAAAAAAAGTAACTCTTCCAAAGCGATCAATTCTTCCAATTAAATGCTGTATTTGCCCTTAAAAAGTAATATCAAATGCTGTAAATGTATCAGGAGAGCCAGTTGGCAATTCGCAGGCAACAAAACCAAATGCCTACTGGTAGGCGGTTGGGACTTTGACCTTTTTACGATAGAAAATAATTTTTTTTTCAGTCGCGAAATGATAAACTCATACAGTTTAATCCTTGATTGCTACTTAAATTATATTTTTCAGTTTAAAAAATAAATCATTCAGCTAAACGCCTGATCTGCTCTTAGACATCAAAATCTAAAGATCAGTTTCAAAACATTTAGGAGAGTCAGTTGCCAGTTAAGTTTTGCAAATAACCAATTGGTTACTTGTAGGTAGTTGGTTGTTTGGCATTTTTCAGAAAAACAATATTTCAATAGCAATTGATAAATTCATTCAATTTATCCCTTGGCGTGTTCTTAATTATTATTATTATTATTATTATTATTATTATATATTAAACCTTTTAAATATTTAAATGCATTCAGTCATCATCGCAACGACCAGGAGAGATAGCAACCAGTTTAAAAAAAACAACTTTTAAAATGTAAAAGGATAAAATCCTTCTACGAGGGTTCTTCAATATATTCGTGGAATTTTGCTCTAAACTCTTTACCAAATATTGTCAAAGTTGGCATGAACATAGTGCTACTTACTGTGAATAAGATGCATGAAACGTAGTATCATATACGGCAGTATTTGAAATATTCTCTAAATTAATATTAACCATGGGTACCCGCTTATACTCTATCGCCGGGGGTGAAAAAGTTATCCATAACACATTGAAACTTGATATCAAAAATTGTCTTTCTGACTATCCAAATTTAGCGCCATAGCGCAATACGTTAGCGGAACGTTATGGCGTTATTACCGTAAAATATTGTTATTGTAGCTATTTCCACGGCCGCTGCGTGATTATTTTTTACCTTGTTGTCAAGAACACTTATGCGCAAAATGACGTCTGCAAGAATGACATTGAAATGCGGGCAATAGTGAAATTCTGTGTTGTAAATCAAGATGCCGAAACAAACTCTACAGCTGATGGAAAAGTCAAATGCTTCGTACAAATGCAGTCAATCGTTTGTATACAAGTGGCATGGACGATTTAGGAAGGGAAGAACCTTTTTGGGAAACGATCCGAGAGAAGGAAGACCACCAACTGTCACGTCGTTAGTTCGAAATAAAGTTCAAGAGATCATAAAAGAAGATAGACGGTCAACAGTCAGATCTATTGCTGATAAACTTGATGTTTCGTGTTCAACTGTTCACACAGTTCTAACTGGAGGCTTTGTTATGTCCAAAGTAAGTGCCCGATGGGTACCGAGCTGTTAAAGGTAGAGGAGAAGCAAAGGCGTGTTAAGTGTTCGGATGCGTTCTTACGCCGTTACGATACGGAAGGAGACATTGTTGTCGACAGGATTGTAACTTTAGATGAAACCTGGGTCCACCATTATGATCCCGAGACAAAGGTTGAATCATGTACTTGTAATATTCCGCCATTGAAGAATGCAGGAGTTCAGCATAGCACGGGGATGTTTATCTACTGCATGAACAGACGATGGATGATATTTGAACACAACGTCAGAGATGAGTGCACCGTAAATGCCGATTATTATTTCAAGGTATATTGATTTTGTAATAATTGAGTAAAGCTTCAGGTTTAATTCACATTACCTTTTAATTGTCAATATGTTTATTACATAAGATCTACCTTAGAATAAGAACATTCAATGTTTGGATTAAAAGTCAGATTTCAAAACCTCTCAATTAAACTGTAAATTGCAGGTGCTTCGACGGGATCTGGTTGATGCCGGAAACGGACCCATAGATAAAGTATATATTTATAACCATCTAGCCATTGGGAGTACCTTACACATGGTATGTCAAATTGCGCGTTTCGATCAGTTTTTATAGTTACAAACCACAATTTACAATGAATTTCAAACAACCCTGGTAAAGAGACTGGATGTGCGGTGTTCGAGCATAACAAATGCTCTCAGTGAGTTTCACATGAAGTCTCGTTAAGCTTCTATAATTCATTTGGGAAGATATTGTTTAGTAAAAACGTCTTCTATCGTGTAGGCATAGGTTAAAAAAATATATCAATATAACTACACTTTTGCTAATCATACCTGTCATGAACTACACCACCTATTTGTATAAATGTGATATTTTGATACAAGCAGAACTGTAGCATCTTCACGATGATAAACTCAGTCATTGTTCATTTTTTTTATCGGATTGTAACAGTTTAGTTTTAACCGTAAATAAGCTGAAATAAGAAATCTGAAGTAGTTTAACAAGGATAAATAATGCACATTAAGATATTTCTTAAAATTTTGTGAAAAAATTACGATATTTTGTCTAAATCCATTTTCATTTTCCACTCTATTGTAAAACTGCAAAGGAAGTAAACTTGTATGAGACAAGAGTTGTCATTCTTTGTAAACACAACTATAAAATGAATGGCTTAAATTCAGTTATTGGTATAAACAAAACATTCAATAAATTCACATTTGTAAAATTATTTTTTGTTACTCGATGGACTTATCAACCAAGTTTTATGATTTATTTAATTTCTCTGTTTGAAAAAATTAGGTCCAATCTCTATATCGTGTACCCCTACCCAGTCTGTTGAAGTCCACTTGTCTTTCGAAATGAGCCTTTCCATCAAAAGCTATAATAAAGAAAAAACACATAATTTAACATTCCAATTCTAACACTCAGGAACAGAAAATGATATCAATTAAATGCCGGGATAAATTACAAAATTCTAAGATAAGACATAATGTGCAGTCGTGTAAACGTTCAAATAAAAGTTAAGTACAAAATAAGAGGTCGCGAGTGTGATGCCTAAGCAGCGTATAGTAAGCTATGACTTTTTTTATGTCAGTGACTTATGGAAGTGTTTGGCGTCTTACTACATACATACTATTGTATTTGAACATGTGATTGGATGGTTGTTTTGGTTAAACTTCATGCGGATTTAATAAAAAACAGTCTGACTCAGGAGTTGCTAGGAAAATATTCCGTTGTGAACATACTGAAAAAGGTTTGGTCCCCAAATCATTGAAAACAATTCCAGCTACAAGTTAGTACATTGTTTCTATAATTATAGAAAAGAGTGAACATATCATTTCGAAAGAACGTTATTTCCGTCACCGTTGTACCCTGCTGAAGAAAGTCAAACGATAGATAACATAATATCTGAGCTGTTTCAAGTTGTTTTAACTATATTGTGTTATATATATATATATATAATGCTGTGTATATCCAGGGGACTCAGGGACAACACAGTTTTGATAGCCTAAAATTCAGATCTTAAAGATCAGATTCTAAGAGGAATTTTATGCTTGATGTTACCAGATAACCGGATACTTCTGGCGAAATGGCACATTGGTAATGTTCCTGCTTATTTAGCGATTCATGTTTTTGGCCGAATTAAATTGGTCATTCGTCTGGATTATCGTTGAAAATGAAAGATTCGTTTTAAAGGAAGTTTTATTGTTGACTGAAAGTTCCCATATGGGTACATTTTTTCATGTCTTGAACGAATGTTAAGTACAATACGTAATTTGAGAAACTTTGAAATGACGAATTTTCGACGTCTCACTCCTTCAAATTCTCTGCAAATCTTCCTGATGCAACCCATTTATTTAAAAGTTAGATAAAGTTCACAGGACATAAACTTTTGGCAAAGATTTTTAACGATATGTAAAAATGTGGCGACTGTGTCCGTCCAAAGACATATAAGTTTGGAGTGGCAACAATGTTCAGTGACACGCGTAGAAATCAAATTCTCTTGCTTACCCCTTAAACAAGAGCCATGTTAGACATGGCTAATCCCCCGGCCGGGCATATTATAATTGAAGGCTAAAGTTCTTGGCAAGTTAGTATTAATTTTGGGGAAAGCTTTGAAGAACCGTTTAGTTGTTGTCCGCATCAGGGGTTTTAAAGATGTGGAAGAAAGAATACGTCAGTGGTGAGGTGGTTTACTGTTAAATTTTATTAATTTTCGTGAACAGTATAGCTATGATGTTTTTCTATATGGCTGCTGTAAAAAGAAGGAATGGAAAGCTAACAGGGAACAAGAGTGCCAGAATGTCACAATATACGCCCGTCACAGCACATTTCTTTACTCTAGCAGATGTATTTACAAATGGAATTTTAATTTTGTGGTTGTTTAGTAATCATTGTAAGTCTTTTGTTTTTCTTAGTCCACAAAAAAACTCTTTACCAGGTAGAGACACCTTAAAATACACCTAAAATTGGAAAGTAACATCTATGTTGTACCACAGAAAAGTGGTCTTGTTTTTTCCCTACAGTCAATTATAAAAATGTTACAATATAAGTTATTTATAGTAACAACTAAGGGAAGTTAAAAAAAAAATTGTAAGTCCACACAAAAATCTTTACCAGGTAGAGATTGGTCAAAATACACCTCAAAATTGGATGTAGCATGCATGTTGTACTACAGAAAAGTGGTCTCGATTTTTCCCTACGATTAGTAATGAAAAAGTTACAATAAAGGCTATTTAAAGTAACAACAAAGGGAAGTAATTCTAAAGAAGGGAACTGCGCATGACACTTCGTCTCATGATGGTGTATAATTGTGCCAAGTTACATCAAAATCCCTCCATGAATGAAGAAGAAATGCTTCGGACAAAGTCATTCTTGTATCTGACCTTTTGCCTCTAAGTGTGACCTTGACCTTAGACCTAGGGACCTGGATCTTGCGCGTGACACTCCGTCTCGTGGTGGTGAACATTTGCGCCAAGTTATATCAAAATCCCTCTATGCATGAAGAAGAAATGCTCCGGACAAGGTTTTCATTCTTGTATCCTTTGACCTCTAAGGGTGATTCTGACCTTAGACCTAGGGACCTGGTTCTTATGCATGACACTCCGCCTCGTGGTGGTGAACATTTGTGCCAAGATATATCAAAATTCCTCCACGCATGAAGAAGATATGCTCCGGACAATTTTTTTTAAGAAAATATGATAAAGGGGAATAACTCAAAAAATAGGCAAGGTAGAGTTATTGTTCTTGCACATTGCACTTTCTCCCAATGTGTTCTATCAGTGTATGAAGTTTGAAGAAAATCCCTCCAGTACTTTTGGAGTTATGCTCCGGACAATTTTTTTTAAGAAAATAAGATAAAGGGGAATAACTCAAAAAAAGGCAGGGTAGAGTTATTGTTCTTGCACACTGCACTTCCTCCCAATGTGTTCTATCAGTGTATGAAGTTTGAAGAAAATCCCTCCAGTAATTTTGGAGTTATGCTCCGGACAAAGATCGTTGCGGACACACGGACGCACAGACGGACGCACGCACGCACGGACGGACGGAGAGCATTTCTAATATCACCTTCGCCTTTGGCTGGGGATAAAAAAAAACGACATCCCGTTATTTGACACTTTAACCGTTTCATTTTATCAAGGAAATTGATAACCGTTACTAAATAGAGGATATTCAAGTTTTTTGCATGAATATGGTTTTATTTTCATCGAGTGGTATAAAATATGTTGTTTTTTTCTTACCTCGAGATGAAAATAAAAACCATGGATATGGTTTTATTTTCATCGAGTATGGTTTTATTTTCATCGAGTGGTATGAAATATGTTTTTTCGTAGGTTTAAATGCCGTATACTCGTACAAATACCGGTTAGAGTGTACGGGTGAGCTGCGATCATTGTAAGTTCTATATTTTGACTTGAAATAGATCTAGTGTGCCTCACTATTCATATACATTTTCCCCCTTCGAATGGTAAATCGACCTATGTAATTGCCCAAGAATACCAAAGTAGTTCCGGAATACTAGTGAAAATATAGAAAAGATGTTTCACTGCAGTGAAAAACAAGAAGGCTTCTTTTAAAAAAGAAACCTAGGAGAGGTCCAGTGCTAAGATATATCAGAGACGTTATCTATGTCTCTGGGACATATGTCTCTGGTTATATGATAGGTTGTGCTATAGGCTAAAAATAGTTTCCCTGTTGTGGGTCACTGTGACCTATTAGGGGTTACAGTCACTGTGACCATGACCTAATGACCACGCAATCAATAAGTCATCTTCAGGTTATGATCAACCTCCGCCAATCCGACTGTAGGCCCAAGCAATTCCTAGTTACTGAATTTCATTTAAAATGTTCAAAAGCTACCACTGCAATAATTGTGCACTGAACTTGGCCCGGGTGAAAGCTACCAAATTAACATGTTACCAGTTTTGCGATAATCTCACATGACAGGCTTATTTGTCAACTGCCCCGTTCGTTTGCGCCCAAGAGAATAGCTTACGAGGACCTTTAAAAAAGCTTAGAAGAAAATCCCAATCGAACGGACGTTTGCCGGAAGTGAAAAATTATATCGTTCTTTTTCCTAATGTTATTTTTCAGAGATTTTTTATTAAGATAAGATAATCTTTATTTAGCGTCGGTTATAACGAACATGTAAACATTATAGTCTGCCAATATATAAGGAAAATGTGACTTCTGATGGCATTTTTTGTTAATGCTCGGATATTATTATAAAAGTGTTCCTTAGGATCAAACACGAAATTTAAAAGGGGCTGTCGCCTTCTAGGGTTCCTCATTACAGTATAATGGGATCAAAGGTCAAATGAGTGCATTTACAAATAAACTGTACCACTGTGCACTATAAACATCTAAATTGGTCTAAATATTGTTTTTTAACGCCCTTTAGTATTTTCTAAATAAAACTGATGATAATATTAAAAATATATATTATATATATTATATTATATAGAATAATATATATCTGGGAAAAGTGGCATACGATGGCAAAGTGTGTTATAATTGACATGTTTGCTAACCTATATAATATGTGGATCAACTGCAAAATTTTTTCGGTATTGTCGTATCCAAGGGTTATTATAAGGTAATTATAAGGTCACAGACATGTCAAGGTCAAAAAATGAATTTTTGAAAATGACTTCTAAGGTACTAAAGGAAGCAAAATGGTGCGTTTATTAATAATATACTCAACGACTTTTTTAACTCCACACATGTTATTTTTTTCTTTTATCGCCAAATTTTGACAGATTTTAGTGAATGTTCGACACAATGTTAAATGATTACTTTTTTATAATAAAACATAAAAACGATCATAGCCTGAATTATATTTATTTAGCCGTAAGGGTAACAATAAGGTAACCCTTATATTATTTACTAAATTAATCATAGCAGAAATTCAAAGTATCATGTTCTGAATGTTCAACTATGTTTAGTTGAAATGGAACAATATGAACATGTTGATTTTATATCAGGTTTGTGACGTCATTAATGACACCAATTCATGACAATTAATACTGCAGATGGCAGTACTTGCCACACAGAGACCAGCACCAAGTTGCATCTATTCTGTGACGTTTTAATTTTAGGTTTCCTTATTTGAACTGTCATGGCTCAATGAATGTACGCATTACATAAACAATTAAAATCACTTTACTGTCATGTACACAACCAAGTATTTTAGGTCAATAAGAATAGCGCAGATCTAAGGATCGCGGGTTCGCGGGTTCGTGAGTTCGATCCCCGGGAGAGGTGTATGTCCTCCATGATGATTTGATAATAGACATTGTCAGGAGTAATTTCGTCCTCCACTTCTGAATCATATGGAGAAGTTGGCAGTTACTTGCGGGGAAAAGGCTAGTACTTGTAGAGACTCCAGAAACACTAATTAGGTTAATTGACCGCCATTACATGACTGAAATACTGCTGAAAGTAACATTTACATATATGGAATGCTTCTCCAGCTCCTTAAGAAATGATTTCAATACTGGTGATAATTCATTATATGATATATATTTATGTTAATTTGTCCACGCGTTGATGGTTAAATAGGACCATTTTAGAGAAATAACTGAAATATTGGTCACAGTACATGTACGGTAATAAACAAAACAGAACAGATCTGTATGAATTCAACTTGTTACTCCATACACCATGTCTTTGATTTGATGTAATTTCTTTCCATCTTTACTATCAGTCAGACATTTATCATCATATTTTTTGTATTTGTAATTAAGTAGAACATTTCAAGAACTATCACCGAAGCTCTTAATGCGATATTTGCATTATTTTATTCTGAAAATTCAGCACGCTATTTCTTTTTCGAATCTTATAATATTTGGCTTTGATTCCACACTCTCACTTTCTGTTCAAAACAAAAGTTGAAGACGGATCAGATCGTAACAATTTACACATCTGACACCTGGTTTCAGACAGGATGTCTTTGATTATGTTGTGAAAAGAAAGCTAGCATCTTGGAACTGACACATTAGTCTTTCGGATGTTTTACAAATTAAGATGTAAAAATAAAGATATAAAAACATCAGAAAGTTTGCTTTAGAATATTTTATAATAGTAACATTAAGGCACATGCAGTGAAATATTCATAATTACTGACAGGTGATGGTTCAGCTAATCAAAATGATAAATTATGGTGGTTCGATAGTAACTAAGATGTGTAAAAACTTCCTGATTTGATGAAAAGAGTATGAAGAGGAGATTTAAAATATTCAAAACGATGGATTTATGATAAACAAATACTGTCGATTGAATATGTCAGGCTAAGACGTCTATAGCTTGTGAAGTGGGACTATTATGGGGTTTATTCATTTTTTTATACAAGGGTAAGACGTTATTTTTATATAAGATTAGTTCATTCTAGCATTCCGCACTGAACTTAATTAACAATGTATCTAATTTTACACGTTTAAGGCAAAAATTGCATTAGCTCACATTTGTTTCATTTTATAACATCAGATTCCTTCGTGATACATTGGTACGTTTGCTCTACCCGGTTCTATCACCAAGCAAATACTCGGAAATTTAAAGGCGTTGTACAGGAAAATAAACATGCTTACCCCTATATTCACAGTCATAAAATAATACAAATAATATTCGATATACTTTCAAATTCACTGACAATTATTAAGCCTTTTTGAATTTATGACATTTATAGAACCAAAATAAACAAATACCGGTAGTTACAAAATTGTAAATATTGAAAACACTTGAAGAGCGGTTACCAGTCCTTATAATAGCCTAACGTTAATGTGCAAAGATATTTTAGCTGATTCAAAAATATGAAGAATGCCATTTTCATGCTAATGGAATGAAAATAAAAACATCATAACAGTAAGGGGTTATCTAATATCTACATTTGAACTTTGATATCGCTTAATTTTTGTACTTAGATGGTATTTCTAAACGCCCACACATTCCTGAAATTACTACAGCACATGCGTAAACCACTGGAATAGATTTTTAATTGACAGTATAGACCATTTTAGATAATGCTTGAGAGAATTTGCACATTTCATACTATCTCACAAACAGACTTGATCAAACTGAGTTTGCTATTTTACGTCCTTGAGTTCTATGCTTCTGAAGGAATCTTCTTTAGATCTGTCAACAGTTATTACAGTCAAACTATGTTCGCTAGAGCTCGACGGGACAAGCAACATATGTTCAAGTTTTCAGTAGGACACGCCAACGTGAAATACACATTATATAGAGCTGAGTTCGGGCCAAGAGTAGTAAGCGAATAATCCGAAATCTAGTAAACAAAGTTTAACTGTACCAGTCTTATAATACGCGCCATAGATTTTTTCTACCTGTACTGTTCATACAGACAATCAAACAGGCAATCAAACAGCCTTTTTAAAAAGTGTTAGCCTGAAAACGGAAGTTTTAGAAGATCAAACATGAAAAAGATCGCTTTTATAAATGAACAAAATATCAGTGCGTACGAAAAATTAAGCTCATTTTATAGAAATAACTTTAGTCGTTTTGAATTTTGCCAGTCTCAAATGCAATAAATCTACACGAGATAATTTATTTTACTTTTCTTACTATAATACATAGCCGGATGAACACATTTGCGGGTGCCTCTAAATTGTATTTTCATACTTATGACAGGTGTAAATATTACGTTTTGCTCAATCCGGGGCTAGAGCATGAGTTTCTATTATCGTTTGTAAATGGGATCAATCAAAGATAAATCGAAAGTAAGTTGTATATGAAATTTGTTGTCAGCTAAAAATACTGTTAAGTATAAACAACATATAAACGATTATTCATGGTTAACGTAGAGCCTTTAAAATTAGTAATAAATTTATATACGTTGTTGAAATAGTAAAAGGTTAATTGCGGATATATCCAGTTGTTTTAAATAAATATTCAACCACAATATATATTAAGGAGTAAGTATGTTACAGCGTACATAAAACCACATCTAGGTTTTATCACCGTACACTTACTGAATGTACGGACCAATGTTTGCAATGTTGTACCACTTTCCACGAAGAACAGTACAAATATTAATAAGAAATTGTACAAGAGTTAACTACGCCTCCACCTTGGGACATTTTTCACAAAACATTCCAATTCAACATCAGATAAAGGGGGCAACATACTAAAAGTGTTTATAAATTATATCTACATATCAAGAGGCGTGTAGTTTGAAAATGTCTGGAATTCTATAATTTATTTCCACGTAAATGTCTGTATTTTAACGAATTTAAGTACAAATGTAATTTCATTTTTAGATTGGTAAGAAAAAAGAAAATGATAAATAAATAGGAATAAAAATGTAATGAAATATATCATCATATTAAATGGATTTATAAACAAATGAAATGCATGACATTTATATGGTATTCATGATACTTGCTTTTTTAAATTACAGGCAATTGAGTTCATATCAACCTAATGTATTACAATCATGATAATGCTGTATTTACCTATAAAAATTATATACAATAAAATTATTATATCTTCTGCCTCAGTTTGCATTTATTTTTAAATTATTTGAAAACTGATGAAAGACACTATTGTATTCCACTTACTCATAAAAAGGGGAGTCATTTCAAGTACATTTACTTGGGTGAAAATAACCTTGACCTTTACACATGCCATCTTTTCTTCTGTGGTGAACATTTATGATAATAGATAAAGCGAAGAACTAACTCCAGATATATACTTTTTACTTTATGTAAAGTTATTTAGTTATACATCCATGCATAGAATAGAATATTTTATCTCCAGGCGTGAACTTGACCTTGAGCTTGAGGTCTGGGTGTTACATGTGACGAATAAATTTGTTATGGTGACTGTTTTTGCCAAGTAATTTGAATATCAAAGTAAAGTTCTTGACTCCCCAAACACTGACCTATTATCTATTACCTGTAGGTATGACACTGACCTTGAGCTAGAGGTTTCGGTCTTACATGTGACTAATCAATTTGTTATGGCGATTTTTTGTGACATTGACCTTTGAGACAGGGGAATGGATCATGCATATGATCTCATTATGGGAAACATTTGTGACATGAGATTTTGAAATCTTTTAATGAATGTTAGAGATATGGAGTGGACATGAAACTTATGTTCTAAACCGGGGATCTCTATGTGTTATTTTGAACTTGCAGCAAGGGTCTTGGTTTTGTTGTGCATGACACTCGTCTCATTACGAGGAAGATTTGTAAATCCTTTGATAAATGACAGAGTTATGGACCGGACATAAAACAGACCCTGTTAAACTTTGATCTCTTAGTTTAACCTTGACCCTTAAACCTAGGGATCTCGGTTATGTCTATGGCACGTCGCCTTTTCATGGCGAAAATTTGTGCCAAGTAATTTCAACTGCAAGTTTTTTTACAGAAAGAAGTTAATATTAGCCCTTATCATGCTGAACACAACTGATTCTGCCTTTGCGACCAGTGTAGATCATGATCAGCCTGCACATCCGTGTAGTCTGATCATGATCTGCACTGTTCGCCATTCAGTCAGTATCTTTTTAGTAAGCACCCCTTTTAACAGTTAATGGTACTGCCAAAATTGAAAGATGGATAAGTTCATTATAGAAATTTAGCAGGGTAAGGGTTAGTGATCGAATTTTAAATATGATACAGGTTTTATGGTCATTTGTATGACTTTATTGTTTGAGAAACAAAGGTTGCTTAACATTAGGACTTACTTTTTGCTACATCTCCATTGAGAATAATTGATACCATTGTTTGTAATTTGTTTCTTGTATGACCATGTACTGAAAACGGACTAAAATGTTTCGGTACGTATGTGGATGTGTGTGTGTGTGTGGGTGGGTGGGTGGCGGGGGGAGGGGGTGTAAATAATAACGTGTCTATAAAGTAAACGATGACTAAAATACAAACAATATACATGTATCACTTTAATACTAGTCTAAAGGTCTAAAAGGATTTATTGTGTCGGTTATTTATCAAACCCAGTCACGTAACAATTTCTTTGGGAGATGAAACAGAAAGAAATTTCAAACGAAACCGTTTTGACGCTTTTTATAGAGTAAAACTAAGAATTGCATCCATTTAACGTTTCGCTGAACATCTTTGCCACTCCAAAATTTCATGTCGTTGAACACCGCTGCCATAGTCTTTCATGACACCAAACACCGATTCCAACATCCTAACTGTGCATTGTTTAAACATTTACAGTGATGTTGACGGAATGCAAGGTTAGTAAGCTGGTTATTCAAATTTTTCAAAAATTACAATTTAACCGGAACATTCCTTAAATGTATGTAAATATCATCAACCCCGTGTAGCAATTTACATTCACCGAGAATGCATTTACTGTAGTTTCCCACGGATGGCAAAAAATATAGTCAGTCTACTGATTACATTTTCAAATTTGACCACAGAACAAAAAATGCTCAAATGCAAAGAAATGCGTCCTCTCTCTTATAATTTTCCGAAGGTGAATAAGACATAAATAGATAACGACCTACAGAAACATTTAGATAATTGTTGCTGTATAAGCTTAAATACTACTGAAATAATTAAAACCATTTATGTAGCTTCTTACCCTATGTGCCGATCTCTCTATCATATCCTCTCTATATGAAAGAATTTTTTGACGCAAATTGTTAAACAAAAACGGAGTTTCCAGTCATTTTGCAGATAGTGATTAAACATCACATGGAAATGAGCCGCCTATTATTTGCAGCAAAAAAATCTTCGAACATTCGTAATGTAGAGAAACCAATATTTTACCAAATTGAGAAATCTAAGTTAAGTTTCGTTGCCGATCGATAAGATTTAGCATGTTAAACCACAATCCTAGTGATCCAGATTCAAGTTCCGGTTCCGACTGAATCCTTTGTTAGTTTTCAGTATTACACTATTACTGATATCGCTTCTGTTTCCAGCAAAATTTACCTAGAACTGATTAAGGAGAGCTTACTCTCTATTCAGAAAAAATAAGTCAGCTTTAAATACATACTCACTTTTTTCTCTTCCTTCCTGTATCTTTCGAAGAAACCTTGCGGAATATTATGCTGGAATAAAGTGTAATTACTGAAGACTTGAATTCGCAAGGGAAGGAGTAAAATACATTACCCAGTCAGAATTTCGAGTTACCTAAACGTTGGCTAACTTATGTGAGAAGTTAAGTTCACGTTCACTGTATGGTAACTACACCGGTAGCCATGTGTTTGGATCTGTCCATTATGGCCTCACCAGAGCAAAAATGTCAAAAACATCACGTAGATAATGACATTTTCTACGATTAAACACATATTTTTACATAAAGATTTATTACGGTTTCAATTTTCATTCTAAGCTTCAAGTTATTCGTTGTAAAAAGATAACATCATTCCAAAAAAAAAACGTGCAGTTTATGGGAATCAAGAAGCGAAAACGAAACTTTTAAATGATGCTATCAAAACTCTTGTAATTGTATCATCAGATGAATCAGTTAAGAAGAAAGAAGAAAAACTTTTACATATCCTGCATTCTGTCTCTAGACGGAAAGCATGGTATTTTTACGAAAGTATACCATCGAAAGTCAATCACATATATCAATTAACTGTTTGGATACGAGTAATTGAAAAAACAGTTAACTGTTTGAATTTAGTATTTGCACCGGTTTGGACAGTACCTTAATTCGAATTCCTGCACGAAATTGGTATCAAGGTTGATAGAAACATCCAGATCAATTTCCTTCATTTAATTCTGGGATATCAGAGGTAACCTTTTGTATAGATTGCATAAAATCTAGGGAAAGAAATAAATTGAAGGTCATAAAACTAAATATCTAAACTAAAAGGAAAACCTTTGTATAAACGATTTGAATTTATATTGTACCTACCGTATTTTTTTTTTGTTACCTGTGCATAAAGACTTTTTACGTATAATAACGAATTCATTTCCGAGAACATTTTCAAAATGAATCACTAGATATCCTGTTAGATAGGTTAAAATTAATTGCAGAGTTATGCCGCTTCCTTGAGCTAGCAAATACTGTTGAAGCTTTGGTAAGTAAGCAAGTACCTCACATGCATGTATCAATTTTAAGAATGAAATGAAACTACAAACACTTGTTCACTCCGATTATCCGACATGCAGTGCACAGGCGCCAAGATTTTTCTGTTCTTTCAAAGAAATTATGTGGCTACTTTTACTCGACTTAGCAAGTTATGGTTAAGTTCATCTATGCAAGCAGGTATCTTATATAGCGTCAGAAGTGAGGAAATACCTATGACTAAAACACACGTCTTACCAAAATGCTTTGCCTTTTGGTACTTGTTTATATCTTTAGTGGCATGGCATTTGAATAGTCGATCTTTATTGCCCCTATTCAAACTTAATATTTGAGCTTTTTCATCGAAATGTATATAAACAGTCGTGAAATTAGAACAGAAGCCAGTATATTAGTAACCAAGCAAGTGGAACATTTCCGTTTAAAATGATCTGATAGGAAACAAAGCTTTTTATCGGGCCCTATTAATTAGCACTGCATCATGCATAATTAACAATTTAATGTATTCTTGCACTTGCGGCCTATCTACCGTAGCACTAGGCATGTGTGTTTGCATTTCGTACAAAGATCAATAGTGCTGACCATTGCTTTTCGTGACTATTCTTCTCCCAAAGGTGTTTTCATTGCTACGCTTGAGAAAAATTATTAAAAGGGAAACATACCCAACAGGAAAAAAAAAACAACACGAAAGCCTACATCAGTGTATGCATCGATGTATATATTACTGAACTATACTCAAAATATACATACTATAGCGTATATGTTATGTAGAAGAAAGACACAAACACATATTTGAGCGTCGCCTTGGAAATGCGATTAGCATAACCACCACTGGGGTATATACCTGTTAGCACACACTGAGAGGTGATAAGGTTTTAAAGCTGTATAGCAAACACTATATATTAGACCTATCGATAAACGTATTCTCGGCAGCTATCATGAAGCTATGCCCTTCAGGAGGATGTTCATTTTGGGCTAGTACTAAAGCAAATATAACTTAATAGGTGTGTATCAATGTGAAGCAAATTGAAACACTCTTCAGCATGCATTAATCGCTTGCTCAATTTAAACATATTTTTGTCTAGTCATCAGCAACGAAATGTGTATACTCATTTCAAAAAAACTTTGTTACATCAGTTTGACTAAATACACTAGAGAAATTAGCATTCATATTGATCAACATATGAGTGTATATTCTTTGAATTATAATTCCCTATTTTATAAGCATATACATTTAATATGATATGAAATAAACGGTTGAAGGCCATGGTTGGTTTGCCGGGAGACATATTTGAACATGTACCATTGTAAAATGTGACTGTGTGTGTGTGTGTGTGTGTGTGTGTGTGTGGTGCACGCGTTTGCGTGCTGGGGGGTTCGTTTTGAGGAGGCTGCGCTTTTGGTGCGTGGCATTCCCTGTTTGATATTTTTCTTTGTTTTTAGAAACAAACATTATTTTAAAATTAGCAGTTAAATGTGCTAGTCGAAACCGCAAACATCCAAATAGATTAAGTCATCCAAACCGGTGTACACTTGTTATCCAAACCGTTTTACGACACCATACGTTTTGTGTCCTTTTGAATTTAAGATACATTGTACATATCACAGTTTATGCTTACTTATACTAGATATTATCATAAAGTATATTTACACCCATTTACTCCAAAAAGTTCGATTTTATAGATAATAAAATGAAATTTTGGAACATCTGACGCGATACTGAACAGTATCCATGAGTTTACAAGATATTTTTTTATGCTAAATACGATTCCGATCGCCATGTCAGTCCCATGTTTACTAATTTGGACATTACTGGTTACTGAACAGAGTTTGGTAACGAAATTTAGCAATACTTAGTAAATATCTTTAAGAACGTACATGATGTTCCGTTGTGTTTTGCTTTGAGCGGCCATATTGGAACAATCCAAACACACGGCTACCGTTGTAGTTACCATATAGTAACGTCGTTGTTAACTCGAAGAATTATTGATGATGTGTGATATTGACACAAATTTTTTGTTTGATAGATGTTCAAATTTCGATAGTTTAATCTGCATTCAGAATGGAGGAAACCTTGAAACAGATTCTAATTAACGTAAGAAGTATGTCTTTAATTTTAATGATAATATAACGGTCATATGTGATACTTACACGAACGTTATTTATGATAGATTACTTCAGGCAATTTATTCCTTACCTTACGATCACAAATACAGCAATGATTTAACAAATATAACACAACATCTTCACAATGTGCGAGAGTATAAAGTATTATTAGTAACTTGAAAGACTAACCTTGACTAATATATGAAACATTATGCTGTTAACTTTCCTCTAGAAAAAAGAAAACAAGCAAGACATAAATATATACTCAAAATACACATTTACATCTCAAAACAAATATTGAACAAAATTACTTAACATGCTATCCAGTAACAGTTTCATTTGCTTCAAGCCATTATATTATGTACTGAATAGGCTTGAATCTAGGTGATAGCTGATTCATCATCCATACTTTAGTAATTAGTGCTGGTCAAAATGTAAAGAAGCGTTTTGGCCTTTTATGTAGAACAAAAGTAATTAATAACAAGTTTAGGACTATAAAATGAATTACAATTTGACATCAGCGTTTGTATGCATAAAATGAGCTAAATTCTAACCCGATCCTAGCTGTGACTCGCATGCTGATGGTTGGAGTTCGACCCACGGCCAGATCATGCGAAAGACTTCATAAAAATGGTACTAATACCTTCCTTTATTAGCGCTCTTAATTAATGGGTACATACCAAGTCTGTTTCAGTCCATGCTTCTTTAGACAGTAAGTTTTTCGTCAACAACTAAAATAGGCAAAAGAGTCTTTGAAAGCACTTTAAATCACACTATTACAAATCTAGTTGAAGGTATTAAAAGATGTAATATTATACATCAGGATACAATGTCATAGTAGCAATCATTTGATGGCTCACTGTATTTGATGTCGCATATTACTATCACAGTAGTAAGTATTTAACACCTAGAGGTAAGTATGAAAATCACAAAATTATACCATGCACACCATAAAAATGACTAGATAAAAAGGAAATAAGGATGAAGGAGAACCAACTGGCCATTATTTGGATTTCGACGGTGTGTTTGGTTTTGAGGGACAAGTAATATATCTCAGATCCTAGGGAATGAGGTTCCACAACCAATACCATTGAAGGCATATGTCTTTTTGCAAAAGGTTCCAACCTTGGGGAATGAGAAACGCCAACTATCAGTGTATAGATAACTATTATTGGAATCCTGACTAGGTAGACCTTGTATATGGAGGTAAAAGATACAAAAGTATCATCCAGGTACTCAGGGGCTTTACTCGTTTTAATCTTATTTTCATGAGATAGAGTAAACTATTCAACCTTTCTAAACTAGTAACTAGCTCAAGGACCTAAACTGCACGGGACCAACATGAGACATACAGTCAAGACCAAAGACAAACCAAATAAGCTTGTTTAGAGCACAATGTAATTTGAAGGTTGTTCTTTCAGTATTTAGTCAACTGAAATACCAGAAATATCATATATAAGGCGTAAAATATTGTTTGTTTCCGGTATCCCGACCTGCCCTAAATTTTTGGCCCGACCCTAAATGCTTTTATGGCCTTGGAGAATATTTTTTTCCAGTTTTGCAACTTTTTGATTAAAAGTTGAAAAAATATTCCCCAAGGCCATAAAAACATTTTTGGTCGGGCCAAAAATTTTGATACCGGAAACAAGCAATTTTTTATGCCTAATTTACATAAACTAAGAATAAAAGGGGCCCTTGACTGGACCCTCGGAAAACCCAACATGTAACTGAAGCCTGACTTGAATAAACACCAGATACATCTACTAATTCCTGTCTATCAGAAAGGTAAGACTGAAACCAACTTATTGCATCAGAACATTGACCAATGGCGTTCACTTTCATTAACAGGCCTTTTTTAAATCCAGTAACACAATGCCTACCATGTTTCCTTGATCCATATGAAATTTTATGCAATCCGACAAATGGATAAGACAGGTGTCTGTGGATGTTTTGTAATTTTTCTTGTAATGAGGAATAAATCTTGCAGATTTCATTATAGAGACTATGCCCTGAAACATGGACATATTTACAATGTGGGTCAAGGGACAGGCTATAAGGGTAGCACTATCCTTAATTAACCTACTAACCTACAGGGAATATCATCTAGTCCAGTAGCCTTATATTACCTCTGCGTTTATTTAAATGCTTAAGAGTTATATTTTCGGAGACAATACTAAATGAAAAACTATTTGGAAAAATGCCTTTGGCAGCATAAACTTTTTTTTTACACATATTTACCAAATTTGAAAGAACATTCTGTCAGATTTTCAACACATGTTGATGCCACAGTAGTATAAAAAGAATTAAACTTTTCTGCAACAATTAAAAAGACAAAACATATATCCCCATCAACTTTCAAACCTATATTACTAGACGATGAGACACTTTTCTTCCACAGAGATTTAAAATCTGATTTGTTAATTTCTAAACACGTCTAGTAGTAAAGGGAATCTGATAATAAGTAATATAATACTTACTTTTACCTCTTTTTCAAATCGTTTACGGAAACGATGCCAAATATATGTCTGAAATAAACAATGCACTTGTAAATGGTAACCTGTTTACAAAAGTTTTATAAAGAAAAAATAGTATTCTATTATATAGTATTAACGTGGCTTTCCCTGTTGGATATTCTTCCTTGTTTTTTTCCTTCCCTCAAGTGGGGCATTGAACCGTTATAAATGCGGAAAGAACGATGACTGAATTGCAAGTGTAACCATAAATATATACTTTAACATCCACTCGCTCCACGTTTAACTCTTTAGGTAAAATTTTTGGAAATGTTATGGGTCCTGTATTGTATTCAATGTTTTGGAAGATCACATTAGTACTTAGAAAATAAGACTGTTTCATTATAATCTTCTAAATTGTGCGAAATATCTAAAACACAAATTTGTCGTACGATAGAAACCAAAGATTTTCAATATAATAAATAAGAAATTCTATATAAACTGATGAATAAGTGTTGTATGTGTACACATTTAAACAATTTCCGCGAAACTTTTTGAGATGGTTCTTATTTAACCCTTACCCTGCTAAATTTCTACAATGAACTTGTCCATCTTTCAATTTGAACAGTACCACTAACTGTTGAAATGGGTGCATACCAAAAAGATACTGACTGAATGGCAAACAGTGCAGATCGTGTTCAGGCTGCACGGATGTACAGGCTAATCAAGATCTGCACTGGTCAGAAAGGCAGAATCAATCGTAATCAGCATAATAAGGGTAAACAGCTTTTAACTCTCGCTCACATCATTCCTCGTCTATAGGCGGTATACAAAAAGCGTAAACTATTTAACAAATTTAATTCTAGCATTTCCGGCATTCGTATGCATGTAGATACTGTAACATATCATTGACAAATTAAGCAGTCATTCTTGACAAACTATATATATGGATAAAATTTAAAATTAAAAAAAAAAACAAAAAAAAAAAAACAAAAACAAACAAGAACAAACTGGTAAGTTGCTTCACGACAGAGTGTGTAAGAGCATTTTCAGTAATATTAAAATGGTAAATGGTATCATGCATTACTGTCCCACTGGTACAGTCAAAAACCTTAATTATCTAAATGAAATATTAAACAATAATTTTTTAACTAGTTATAAAGTGTAGTGGTTAAAGTATTTGTTGTATATAAGCATAATATTTATGACAATAGACTACGGTTAATAGGGCTTAAAAACTTTACAATGCATCTATTAGATCAAATATAACATTTGAGACCAATCACAGTTTTTGTCAAAACCATGATATATTTTAACCGAAAACATTCATCTACATAATAACATGATTTTAATTATTTTGTCTGAAATACATCATTTAATATGGTTGAAAGAATCCTAGTCTGTGTGATTTGCATTTACTTCTCTGTAAGATGAACACAATCTAGTTAGTTTAGTACCTGCAATAAGTCTCCTTTAGTCGATCTCAAAAGTCTATCTACTTTCACCTGAAATAAGCAATACAGCATTCGATATGTTTAGTGGTTATAGTAGTTTACTATTTCACAATAATATTTGTTGACTTATGGAAAGCATGTCTCATAATATACATCTCAATATATGAGTTGTTTGCAAACTTCATTCGAGGAAAATCAATAACAATAAATAAATAAAATGATTACCTAAATTAGTACGAATAAGGAATACATTACACATTATTTCCGTCTACTTTACATCAACGTCTTATTGCATGATACAGAAAAGACATTGCTACACAGTTTCCACGACTACTCTCTATGTTTAAGAGTTACAATTCTGTCCTAATGTCGACCCTGGGAAACAGTTCTCACCACGCATGTGGGTGGTTATCATATTAACGACTTTTCAATGGATACATACCCAGTCTTCCACAGTCCATGTCTCTTTTGACTGGAGGTTCAACATTATCTAAAATAAACAATAGGGTATTTGAAGGCAATTTATAAAACAAGATACGATGAGACAGTTGCCAACGTGTAGTGTTCATAGATCATATCATATAAGCATCAAATTTATGACAAAAGATAATGATTAAAGACTTTACAATGTGCAGGTAAGATTAAATGAAACATTTCTGACTAATTACATTTTTTTTCCAACATACAGAAATATAACTTTGATCGATTTGTTTTCAAACACATTACTTTACATTTTCACAAAGTAACTTTGTCGCTCTTAAATTTTATATAGAACATACATTGTATTACTACTGCTCTTTTTTCAATATTTCAAATCCCTTTGGATGGACCTGATTTTGTCAAGTTTATTTTCGCGGGTTTTTATAAATAATTTGCCGCTTTAAGTAATTTGCCCGTAGAAAATGTCTTTCCTAAATTAGCTTATATATGGTACTGCTTTGGACAAAATGTAGGTAGGCGAAATATTTTTATACTGTGCAACTTCTCTAACTGTAACATGCCCGAACCAGAAAAAAAGTCCACTTTATCCGTAAATTATTGTTTCTGTTGTAAAGAAATGTTCTTCAATCGAAGATGCGAGTCATCGTTAATTGTTTATGTATTTATAAACGAGAGTAAATTTCATGATTTATATTGCGGTAGAACGTTATTTCGACGACAGAAATTGAAACCTTTGATAAGGTAAGATAATTCAGACTTTGTGGCAACTGTCGTGACGATGCTGTAGTTTTTAAAACGTCAATGAGCCGTTTAGGCAGAATATAACAAGTGTCATTAGTTTTGCACTTATATATTTTGTTTTCATCTTCGGAGTAATATTTTGTCTTAATACAGTCAACGGTTAAATAAGTATCAAGCATGCTTGAAACTATAACTCGCGCCACTTTGCAATTAATTGTCTTGCTGGTTTCAGAGAATGTAACTGGTATCCGCATTCAGCACGAGGTAATTTCAGGCAGTTCAGTGTGCCTTGGTCAACATTTTCACGTGAGGCAAATCATTCATCGACCTTTGCGTTCTATTATATTGACATATCTGGCTGCAAACGTGTTAAAACTGCTATGTATCGTGTCAAAATAATCTACACCAGTCGTATTTGCCTTGCTTTGTTGGTGCTAAAAATTGTGTGTTATTTTACATTCTAACACGATTCGTTTCATTTTCTTATTAAACAAAGAAGGCTGAAAACAGTGAATTATTATACGATTCACTGTTCTGACGTCACAATGATTACGTAATAGCGTCAAACGGCATAGCGACGCACTGAAAAAGAAACCGATTGAAAACGGGCAAATATTTAATGTATGCCGTCAAGGATGTACTTTAAAGTCCTTGGTAACGTGTTAGAAACGAAATAATATATCTCATTTATTGATTTGCTCTTGAATAAAATTATTGTTTGTCGTTCAGATGCGTATTATTATATCACTCGGGCTGCGCCCTCGTGATATAATTCCTTCGCATCTGAACTCCAAACAATGATTTATTCAGCGACAAATCACTGAATGAGACATTTGTATATCATTTCTTAAAAAATACATTTTCTAACGTTATGACTATTACACGTCATAGCTTCAACGGCATGACGGCCAAACAGAAAACATGCAAATATTTGATAGATGCTGTCAAGGATGTACTTAAAAATCCGTGGTAACGTGTTAGAATCGAAATAATATATCTCATTTTGTAACTTTCTCTCGAATAAAACCATTGTTTGTCGTTCAGATGCGCCTTCGTGATAAAATTCCTTCATACCTGAACTACAATGATTCTATCCAACGTCAACTCACGAAATGAGATATAGTATTTCTTAAACACTCATCAAAAGTGGGTGTAGGAATAAAATTGTGCTCTGTATAGATACGCAAATAAGATCATTATATCACCCGGGATGCGTCTTCATGATAACATTCCTTCATACCTGAACTCTAAACAATGATTTTATCCAACATCAACTCACGAAATGAGATATAGTATTTCTTATACACTCATCAAAAGTGGGTGTAGGAATAAAATTGTACTCTGTATAGATACGCAAATAAGATCTGAAATGACGTTTTTATATGAAACAGATTTGAATAAGTGACCTTATTTTGTATGCTCCATTGCTGCGAATTCCGGTATGAATATAGTGGGTATCTGGGCACTGGGAAGGTTATTTCTCTTTATATCCACTAACATTAGAACGTGTAATCATTTATAAACAGACTTGCTATACAATTTATTATATATTCAATTTGAGTACACTTCATCCGCTATCATACCGAAATGTTAATGATATGTATAATTTCAATGGTTATTTGTTTTAGATCCTTGATTATAATGTTGATTGTTTAAACATAGTATAAGTGACATGCATTGTTGATGCGTAAATTCCACACGTGTGAAGAATTTGTGACAGAATCTTGCGAACTTGTGAAATATTCGCACGAATTCATATCACGTGTGAAAAATCGTTTCTGTGAAATTTACGGTTCAACAATGCATAATTCTATATTCACTTTATATATGAACAGCTGGTTAGGTACTGCACAAGTTTTGAACAAATATTGAAATAAACAAAAAAAAAAAACCAGTAACTGTAATCTTCGATGGCTGATTTCTGTCATGACGTGTTGGCGTGTTGGCGAGGCGAAAACACGAAAACTCGATAAACACCTTATTTATCGAGTTTTCTTGTTTTGTGTTTCCGTGTTGGTTGAGTGAAAACACGATCCAGTCTACGAGAAAACTCAACGTGTAGTGGGCGCCGACATGACAAATTTATCTGTTGAGTTTTCATGTGTGTATGAATATGTCGTGTTGATGTTCTTTATTTATCGTGCTGTCATGTTGTCCCGACTTTGCCCAGCCGACACAAAACACGACAAATACGTTATTTGTAGAGTTTTCGTGTTTTTACCCTGAACAGATCATTTCTTGATTTTTGGAATGCAACATACATTGTAAATATATTTAAGATTATATTATTGATACCTTTCGAAGGCCTATTTATATCTTTTAAATGGAATGTGACATAGGTGCCGCGCTTGAAAGATGAAACAAAATGTTTTAAATGCTACAAATTTATTTTCTGAATGCGAGGTTTAACGAGAAATAAATCTATAATGCCAACAAAGGCCATTATTAGTCTCTCCCAAGGAGTGTCGTTGTAGACAGGTATGACTGTATACTTAATTACTTCAGAGCACGAGTCTTTCTTTTTCTTTCTTTTTGCACGAGAGCCTTTCTTGATATATTTTGTTATATTGATACTTACCAATTTATTTTTGAAGTGTTTCTGTTCCCATATCCGTTCTTCATCCATCGTCTAAAAAAGAATATGAACATTTTTAAAGTCAAAACATTGAAAACAGATAATTACATTGCGAATGTCCATTTTTCAAAACACAGCGACGAAAAAAACAAAACAAGGAAGAATATCCAACAGGGAAAGCCACGTTCAAAACACGCAGCCTCCCCAAAGACACACACGAACAACTCTCGCACACAACACAAAAATGAAACACAAAAGGACAAAACAAACAAATACAGAAGGCGTACAACTCTGCATATACCTATGCTCTGTTTTAAATAGAACACTGGTTTCCCTAGTTTCCATTAATCTGTTAAGTTTATTGTTTATAAACCACCAGCCTTCAAAATATGTAATAAAGTACTAATCACAGAGAACAATTTAATATGATAACATTTTACTTTTAAACTTGCTACAAAAAAAAAATAAGACTGACATCCAACAATTTAACACATTTTTAAATAGTATTTGAAATATCTTCAGCTGTTTCTGATGAAACATTGAGAAATATTGATGATATGTAATGCATAAACATTTTCTTTTTCACTGTATTAAACATATCTTCAACTTCTACTTCAATAGGCGTACTTGGCAAAATCCACATCTACGCCATTTTCTGTAGATCTACGGTTTTCCGGAAGTAGTTTTAGTATCCTTGGTTAGTGATTTTGGTACAGGAAACAAATGCATATGGATAGCAAAACGACTTCAAATCAAAATGTAAAATGTTCGACGACCAGAACCCGCCTGTGATAAGTTTTATGCGATATATGTACATGTTATCTTCCACAAAGGGACATTATCCGGTCGATTTGAGATGAGGAAAAATATGTCGAAATTGTCATTTCGAATTTTGAGATGAACACGAAAGAAATTTACAAGTAAAATATCTTCGTATATGTTTTTCTTATCTTGTGAAATAAAACTAATTTCTTACTGTCCGTTAAATATATTATTGTTGTTGCTGGTTTTAGACGTAAAAATATGACGCGCAAATACGTTGATCACAACCAAATAATATATTTGCCAAAACTTTCGTTCTTTCCACGTGTTCTTTTCAAATAGCGCCGTAGTATCTTTGACTCTACCGTGTCCTATCGCATGCTAGATAAAAATGGAGGCGTAAGAACTGAATGTCTAAGAAAGAGATACTGGAAGACGTAAAGAGGTATAAATTCAGAAGGTTGTGAGTCAGAAAATAAAATCTGGAAAGAAGATCCCTCGGAAGCACCGAAAACAAGGCAAACAGTGAAAATTGCAGACTCGGTTTGATTGAGTCTGTTCATGAGCAGTATTGGAAAATGCAACACTGCCTACGCCCCCTAGCACCGGCTTAAGCAGTATTCAATCTTCAAATCTAAATGAGTTGAAATCAATGATCCCGAAGGACCAGAAAATATAACAACACTGAAATGAAGTCGGGGCGACTTTTTACGGCCGCCACACAGCACTTAACACCCGCTGTTGTGAAGTAAATAAAATCTGGAAAGTAGATCCCTCGGAAGCACCGACAACAAGGCAAACAGTGAACATTGCAGACTCGATTTGATTGAGTCTGTTCATGAGCGGTAATGGAAAATGCAACACTGCCCACGCCCCCTAGCACCGGCTTAAGCAGTATTCAATCTTCAAATCTAAATGAGTTGAAATCAATGATCCCGAAGGACCAGAAATTATAACAACACTGAAATGAAGTCGGGGCGACTTTTTACGACCGCCACACAGCACTTAACACCCGCTGTTGCGAAGTAAATAAAATCTGGAAAGTAGATTCCTCGGAAGCACCGAAAACAAAGCAAACAGTGAAAATTACAGACTCGGATTGATTGAGCCTGTTTGTGTGCAGTAATAGAAAATGCAACACTGCCCACGCCCCCTAGCACCGGCTTAAGCAGTATTCAATCTTCAAATCTAAATGAGTTGAAATCAATGATCCCGAAGGACCAGAAAATATAACAACACTGAGATGAAAGCGTATCTTTCTTTTAAAAAAATAACATCTCTTTGTTCTTATATAGTATAATACAGTTCTATAGAGCAACACAAGCTACAGACAATGTGATATTCTAGAAAACGACGAATTCATGTCATTAAGTAAGCAAGTTTTATTTTAAATAAAGAACAGATGGAATAAGTGGTTTACAGCCTATATGGATCAGTACACAGACTCATTGGAATATAAAAGCCATTAGTTTAGTAACTACAACGGTAGCCACGTGTTTGAATCTGTCCAATATGGCTGCTCAAAACAAAAATCAGTGGAAAATCATGTAAGTTGTTGAAGATATGTCATACGTCTTTTTAAAATTCTGTTCCCAAACTCACTAATAACACAGGTAATGCCAATAGAAGTAACACCGGCATTTCGATCTAAATGGTATTAGCACTTGCCCAAAGACACATCCCCTTTGAATGACATATTTTCAGAGGATAGCTTTACGTCCGTCTGAAATACGTTAAGCGATAGGTTAAATATTTAGTGGTTGATATAAGGGGCTTACAGAGGACATGTTTACTTCGATCATTATCTTTCAGTATTTACTTCATATCTTATACTCTCATGTCGTGATTTTGCTAATGACAGTTCCATGGCGATGCCTAACTGCTTATTTGCTTCTTTTTCATTATGTATACGTTAAGGTTTATCTATTCATTTATGTGTGTACACATCCATACATACCCCGTTGTAAGGTTTTCAATTTGATGGGACTGCGTTTTAGAACGTGTCTTTTCCTTACAGGTATTTTTCCATTTTAAACACAAGTGTGTGATGAATGACCTAGAAAAGTAATGACAAACACCATTAATTATCAGTGGAAATTCAAATGCACCAGCCTTGTACTTTATCGTTTGAAAGGACGAAAAATATATCGTCTGTTGAAAACCAGACCCTGGTATCTGACTTTTTTGAAATTTTTCAGGAACTTGAAAAAACTTCCTCAAATGTATAAAAATGTTTTTTTTTGTATCATTTCTAGTACTTTGGTGACAAATCACATTCTTTAGAAATTAGGAAATGTTTCTACTCATTTGCTCTTAAACTTAGGACAAATTTGGACAATTTTGTTTTGGCATTATAACTTTGGAGTTTTATCACCATTTTCTTACAGGCAAAACACCTCATTTTCAGACAATATGTTTTGGCTTTAAGCAGATATAACTTTCTTTCTGCGCCTCTCCAGCCAAAACATTTCAGCTAAAGATGCGTGTTTTTGGCATTCATGATTTCTGAAAATGTGATAAAGAATAATATGCCAGAACCTAGTATATGGCCATAACATACTATAGCTTTACATTTTTTGCGAATATTGTTTGCAAACTGCGGGCCAGTCTATTGCATATACCAAAGCCATAGTTTGGTTTTAATAAAAAGATGACATAACACGCATTTCCATTGTGCTATATAATAGTATTTGTGTATACACTGATATGGCAATGCAGTTTGTTTTAAAAAATCACAGATTATCGGACAGAACAGAGTAACTTGGCGTGCGGTGTTTTGGTTGTAATACATATTTATTTTGATTCAAAAAAGTTTGATCTAAAACATAGTAACTTGAAAAAAAAGACTTTGATGATACTTTATTTTGATCCTTCAAACAGATCTGTAAATATTTCTCGATTGATTTCAGACCATTATACTTGAAATCATCATATTAGGTAAATATGCATTTTTACATTTTATTACGTGTCACAGAACTTAAATCTAACATAAAGTAACATACACGAGTAGTGTACGCCTATGGTATATACTGAAAATCTTATGGTATTCACCCAGTAAGTAGTAAAACTAAAAGATATTATCGCATTAGTACATGATGCAGTCAGTAGTCATTATAAATTTCATTTATATCATACTTCTTGCACTCTGTAGTCATTACACAGAAATATCTTTTATCATACTTGGTGCCATTACTAGTAATAATAAACATGTAGGTCTCGTCAAAAAGTAATATGAGTTACATAATAAATGGTAAGTAATATGATTTACATAATAAATGGCATCCATTGAATACCTTATTATTCACCCAGTAAGTAGTCATTTAAAAGACACTATTGCATTCGTACATTATGCAGTCAGTAGTCATTATAAATTTATATTATATCATACTTCTTGCAAATCGTAGTCATTACACAAAAATATCTTTTATCATACTTGTTGCTATCGCCCGTTATTAAAAATGTAACCATGTAGAAAAACTGTAACATATACATCTCAAAAGTAATACATGCTTCCTTTTCATAGTTCATTAAAACACGGATGGCTCTGCACCCACAAAAATACTTCTGCTATAAAATATTTCTGTTATAAAAAGAGTTTGTAGCCGTTAATAGAACAAGGTAATTATCTACAACACAAGAGCTATTGCTGTTTTGTAAATATTTTAAGACTGCACTGACATGAAGTAATGTGAAGTACCTTAGTGTATAAAGGTACTTGTGAAAGTATATTGTACTTGGTTCCAGTCATAGTATAAGCATATACTGTTCTTAATCCATATCATCATCCGTTTCCTGTCTATCTGGTTCAGGCAGACGTTCCTTAACACCCTGGCTAGCAGATAATCCTTTGTAGTATCATGGAATTCCATAGGAATTACACTTTGCTTGCACAAAGACATTAAGTCCTTTTTCTTTGCACTTGATATTGGGAGCTTCCCTTTATATAAAGGTTGAATGGTCTCATTTGGACGCTTCCTTCCAAGAAGCTTTACTTTCTCGAATTTTTCAGCTTCATCAAAATTGTACTTGAAATAGCACATCTCTGTCTCAGACTTTATAAAACGCATCCATTTCATTTGTTTCCATCTTGGCTTTTTGCCACTTTCAGTCTTAGAATTTGCTTTTGTTCTTGCTGATTTGAAATCTTTGAAGTCATAGAATTTTAAACTTACAACATTGTAAGGGCTTTTCCTCCTGGCCATTGATATAACTGTTTCCCATTGACTTGGAACAAAGATTTTTGTCTTGGACTTAGCAAATTCAATTGTCGAGTGCATGGAGTCACATTCCATATGCGTATGTCCACTCTCCAAAAACTTGTGGTCAGTGATTTTCAATCCTGGTATTGTTGTGACAGAATTAAGGAGGCAGGTTGCAACTATCTGATTTTTATTTTGCCCTGCACATGCATCTGAGTATGGTATTACATGCTCTACTGGTGACTCCAAACTCGAAAGGTACAGATTCAAACATGTTGATATCTCATTTGATCCTTTTCCATCTGTTTCTGACCATAGGTAACATGTTGCTTTTTTGTCACCTGCACTATAGATGGAGAGATTATAACAACAAAGTTTTCTCATATAGTACATCAAGCTGACAAGGGAACATGGTGTATACAAGACTGACTGTAAATCAAATGTGCAAGTTTTAACTTTGCTATCCTGTCTTGCAATATGGTTATCTTTCTGTTTTTGTTCCCTAGCCACTTTCTTTCTTTCTTGATGCAGTTTGTACTCTTCTTCTAGTTTTTCATCCAATGTTCCATCTGTTTTTGCATTTTCATACTTGTTACACAAAGTACACTGGTCTTTTTTTGGAACATGAAATGACAGGTTGTATTCGTTATTAAAAACTTTTCTATATATTGGCTAATTCGCGGCTTCTGACTGATTTTCTTTACATTTTGAAACATATTCTTCATACATTTTCTTGATATTTAAGTTTGGTGCAAGAAACTGCCTGTTGGTAGACTTTCTAACATAATGACTTTCCATGGTTGGAAATGATTCTATGTGATTTCTGATCTCTTGCAGTTTTGATTCACAAGTTTTATTCGGAGCTCTATGTCTTCCACGTTCGTCCCTTCCTTGAAAATGTCCAGACATCTTTTTTTGTAAGAGCATGTGCTACAGTTGCTTCACTTATGCTTAATGTTTTCAAGAAGAACTTTTTGCACACACGAACTCTGTGATTATTTACTTCCATAGAATATATCCTCATTACTTGCTTTTTCTTCTCAACTTTGTTCTCATCATCGTCTAAATATGTTTTTGTGTTTTTCTCATGTACATTTGAACAGATAAAATCCTTTTGCCTTTCATAAGAAGCAAGCCCATAATAGAAGTCCCTGATGGCACACCTTTTCTCAAATGAAACTTTGTCATTACATTTGTATTTGCATTTTGTGCAGTCACATTCTTGAACTAACTTTCTTGATATTTTCTTACCAGAACTGGATATATATTCTTCACCACTGAGTCTAAGTCTTTTCCTAACATTTTTCTTCCAGTTCTCCGGTGTCAATTTTCTCTTTCTGAACAGTTTCTTTTTCATTGGGGATACAAATTTTGCAGCCTTTTTCGGGGTTTGATGCACAGACACACTGCTAACGCTAGAATCAGGTATGTCAGTACTTGCACTTGGTAATGGTGTGGCTACAAACTGTTCAGAGTCACCATGAGCAAGACTTATGCAGGCATCATAATGTTTTAGAATGTCTGGGATTGAAATATATGCTAATTTATTTCATTATGATCGTCATTTGCCTTTAAAGTTGGTTCAACAATAATCTTTTGTTGATCTGGTTTGCTAGTGTGTATCGTAACTGAACAGTTAGCATAGTTTGCCAGTACCAATGGTAAGAGATCTGCTACTTTGCTTGACCAATATCCATCATTCTTAATATTTTCTATTTCAGAGAGATATTCAGCAACAAATTCCTCCTCTTTTTCGGGACCATACTTGTCTATTAAGAACCCCATATATTCCACTGCATTTTCTTCTAAGTGGGTACACATTGAGTTTCTTAGTTGAGAATGTGATTCTGATATAAGGTCTGAATAGCATGCTGCTTGGAAAAAACAGTTCCCATCGGCAGGAACCTTATCCCGTTTAAGTCCTTCATCATTTAAGAATCGGTCTAAACGCCCTTCGTTTGCTGCTATTAACGTTTGTCTCATTATTTCTTCATTATAGCTCAATGTCTTCAAGCGCTCTACATCTGCCTCTCTATCAGAATGAGCATGAATGCTTGATACTGCCTTGCGCTGTTTTCTGGTTGTGTGTGGCATTTTCTTTGAAGTTAATTTCTGAACAGTTTCATTCCATGATTTCTTCACCAGTTTTTCCTTTTTGTAACGTTTTTTGCTTGAATCTGACAACTCGGAATAATTGTGTTCCCTTATTAATCACAAAATGACTAAAAATGTCATTCTTGAAAACAAAACATACACTCCTGAAATCTGATATACCATGTTATCAACACCAATTAGCCCTTTAAGAGTTCAAAAGAGAGCTGTTAAAATGTATCATTGATAACTGAGACAATCTGGCATTTGAAAATTGCAGATACTGTCCTTAATCTCCCAAAACCAAAAACAACTAGCCGTATGTACCACAGTCTGGCAGATAAAATATGACAATATTTGACTAGTAAACATTTCGCATTTCCAGATGCTAGGTTGTGGCATATTGAGAAAATAATTATAATTCATTCTGATGAATGCCATAGGATACTACTACCAAATGATATGTTCTGGTTTAAATGTATGTTTCATATACCCATATGTTAATGAAAACCAAACCCTTGTATGGGTGAATGATACAATCTGGCATGATAGTTTGCCACATAAGTTGAAAAAAATCATAGTATCTATGTATGCTTGGTTCTGGCTGAAGAAAAGATCGATATTTTGAGATACGACATTTGATCTCTGATCAATAACTCGAAAACGAATAAAGATCTAGAGCTCAAATTTTCACACAATACGTATTTTCGATGTAAAAAACAGAAAATACGAAAACCCAAATTTCAGAAAATTTGCTAGATACCACCCTCTGGTTTTTAACGGACGATATAATGTTACTTGATGATAAGGCCTCTCATTAAAATCCTTTGCTCCGAGATAATCATTCAATTGCTTGTTTCATAACATACTTATTTCTGTTATTCTATAAATCATTTCACTACTTTTGATAAATATATCTTATTGTAAAGGGTCAAACATCAAATCTAAAAGGAGACAACAAAGCTCGACTACTGGAGTGCTTTGTCACTAAAGAAAGCTTAGGAATTTAGTAGTGACATAAATGACTTTGCTTAAACATATACCCTGAAATCCCGAAAATAAGCTGCGGCTTATTTTAAATTTTCGTAAGGATTTGGTGGCTTATTATCGAGACCAGCTTATTTTTGAGTCCAGCGAACTTTCGAGTACATTCGGTAACGATTTTAAAACCGGCGTATTTTTATGTACAAAACACTGCAGATACGCATGCCACTTTATTGCTTTTTACGTCAGTAAATACTAATACTTCTGACATACCTGTTTTGCTACAATATGAAAATTGTCCGATGCTAACAGATGATTACCCATTAAAAAGTTTTGTCTGGCCTAACAAACAAATTCACCCGTGAATTAAATCGTCCAATGGATATGAATAACTTACACAATACGTGATAAACACCGCAATGCGTTATCAATCTAACCAGGTGTACTGAGCGTTTTATACGCTTTCTTATACGTACATGCAACTTATTCACTTCCAAGGCATCGATAAATACACGTTTTCAATGGACAGTGACACCAGCGGCAAAGAAGTTTCCAACTGCAGTGAAAGTGAGTCTGATGAAGATTCAGACGACAATATTCCTCTGTCATCTCAAAACCGGTTATGTTAATGAGTAGAACTGACGTGATAAGACGTTTTTGAGGCTTTTAAAATTTTAATTTGTCCACGGTTTTAAATGTTTACGTTCAATAGCCCCATGTAATCATCATTGCGAACAGTTTATTTTTATAGGCTGTTCGCTTTAAATTTGTAATGGAGACGACAAACAAACGTTTTGATAGAAACCTAGTATCTATTCTTTTTCTGATCGCTATTCCTAAATTCAACTTACAAATGAGGTAGACAAATGAACTTCATGAGAAATATCAACCCAAAGACGGAAGACTGTCTTGTGATCGAGCCTATGGTTTCGAATGACAAATAATCTAAACCAGTTAGGCACTAACTATACCTACACTCATTGATTCAATAGTCGTTTTGACCTTTCTATCAGCAAATATAAAACTTCAAGATATAAATAATTTGTTACAATGTTAATTCTTGAACCGTTTATGCACAGGTTTTCCTTTTAGCTTTGATATTTAGTTCTGTAACGTTTAGTTTGCTTCTGTCCCTATATATTATTCTTGATGGTATATGACCTTTTTGTCTGTTCGCTGTAAAAATCCAAGCCACAACATTTCAGCAAAACTAACGCGATGTGTTTGTCTTTTTGCTCGGGAGAGGCCATATTGGACAGATCCGAACACACGGCTACCGGACCGATGTAGTTACCATACACTGTACTCCTCGTTTAATTTGGTTGACAGTGTTGTTGTACTTATAAAATAGACTGACCCGATTTATAGGTTGGTCAAGGCTACGGATATGTATTGTATTATGCCATCGAAATATTTCCATAAAATGCTTTTTCCCCTTCAGTTTGGAACCGCCCATGTTTACAAACCTTCGTTTCTTTTATGAGGAGTATATAAGGTCGTTTGTGGATTAGAGAAAATAAATGTTTAGACTCCCATCCGAATTCTGGGAAAAGTATGGGGCGGTTGCATTTTCTATTATTTTATTCCTTTTATTTGGAAACACAAGAGACATGGGATCAGTTTGACAAATTAGAATATATTAATTTCATGTCATAAACTTTACCTACAATGTGATAGTAAATCTTTTTTTCTGATTGCTGATTGTATCCTGTACGAAATATGAGACAAATAAATATGTGTCTGTTCAATGTATTTGCAAATTAAAGAAGTAGTTATGTAAAAGTACATCCAAGTGCTGTAAAGAATACAATCAAACTGTAGTTCCTACCTCTGAGCACGTGTTAAAAGCCTGTTGAACCGACAATGATGCTGTTGATCATCGACCTTATACATAATACAAAATGCGTAGAATCTAGTAGTCTGGCACTTGAAAAAAACAAAAACAACTTCAAATGTCTGTTAATTAAATGCACTTGCAAACGTAACATGATTATTATAGTCCTATTTCCAAATCTATGAAACAAAAAGCGTGGTAGTGTCGCCTGCTTTGCACGTAAAAATAACTTGTTGGGCTTCCCGATAGAGGTAAATGTCCGTGTTGAAATACTGAAATCCAGACAACAGGTATTATATTGTAATCAATAAAATTAAATCACAATCAAATTACGATAAAAACATATATTGGCTTAACCTTTTCCTAAAAAAAAAGTTTTTGTAATCAAAATTAGGTTGCCTGAAAGTATGCTCGCGGTATCAAACGACCGATTTTTTCATGAGCACTTCTCTTAATTTATTTCAATAAGCGGTAATGTCATGGTATAAACTTTAATGTCAGATACTGTCAAATGCTGTTAAACTGTCTTTGCATCATCAAAATACTCCAAACAGTTTTTCTTTAAACTGGAGAATTGGACAATGTTTTTGAATGTGTATGCGGACATAAAAGTTTGGATATCCGGATTTTGACGGATATAAAATTTCGAGGTGGATGTGTCAGATAGGGGCGGGCGGAGATGAGAATCTAAAAATTAAGCTTCTATCTCCTATCTACGGTGTTGATAAATCGATACGTCCAGCTGTTGTAAAGGTCGACACCAATTCCAGCTGCAGATATATTTGAAGGTTTAGGTGGATGTTTTAAAACTTATGCTCAGGGATGTTGGTCACTTGAAGATACGGTTACGGACGAGCCGCGGTAAGAATTTCTGAGCAAAGTATCACGAATTTCAGAACGATTTTTTTTTATAAAAACGAAAGTAGATTGGCATTTCGCATGATGATTAAAAAGTATGTTTATCAATTTTATTTTTCTTCCCAACCATAATTTTTGATGGGTAACCAGAATTTGAAAATACCTCTTGTGAAAGTCTAACATGTATTCAGCGCTGTGTGAACAAAAATAAGTTTGAACCATTGATCAGATGTTATCATTTTAAACACACAAGATCTTTTTATAAACCACTTACTGAATCTGTTTTTAAATGATATCCGACGTAAGCAACTATTGTATGGTGGACATAAACTTGTATTTTTATTTTTATTTTTATTATTGAAATGCACATTTCTAACATTTAACGAAAACAGTTCATCCTCGACTTATATTTGTTAAAACATTCATATTTAAGTACAAGATTCTTTTCAATAAAGTATTTTATTTGTGTTTGCATTATCCATTGTAAACAGTCTTATCAGAAGCTATGGGGACAAAGTCCAATCTACGTTTTCGTTTCGATTTTTATGTAATCAAAATGAAATTTATCATAAGATTGTTAAACATCTTTGCTATAATCTTAATCTTGATAATCTTGACATTTTTTAAATAAAACATTAAAATCAAAACTACAAACTATTATCTTGCAGTTTAAATAAAATAATTACCTGTTTTCAAATAAACATGTCTCCTGGCTAAAATCTGGGGTTTCCCAAATGTAAGTCACGTGACGCGGTACAAGTACAGTCATTATGGCGCGTCTTTAAAATACTTATCTAAAGTATACATTATTTTTTTCAAAAAAGCAAAATTGGGACTGTTTAACAGTTATTATAGAGAAAGAGAAAATGTCAAAAAAGCCAAAAAAAGGCTCAAGATTTATATGAATTTCATGGAAGTCATAAAGCTCTTTGTGAGTATTTGTCGACTCGCTTTGCTCCAGTGATCATGTCGTTCAATAAGTAAAGCAACTTAACTCATAAAATGTTTTAAATCGTTTTCTGTGCAAACTATTGTGACGAAGTTCATTTCGTCCGAATACTATGACACTTTTACTTCCTCCACTGGAAACCACTTCTATACCCAAAACATTTGGAAACTTTTTATTCATTTTTACGAAATTCATTTCGTTTTCATGAAATAAGATTTTGTGTTTTTCGAAATACATTTCGTTTTAACGATATAAGATTTCGTTTTTAAAATGTTATTTCGTTTTAACGAAAGTTATTTCGTTTGTACGAAATGAATAAAACTTGCATGTCACTTTACCAGCACCGTATCCCAAATATTAAGATCATATCTTTTTTTTTCATAAGCGATGAAATATACTTAATCTTTCATGTATTAATTACCATATCTATTCTTAGATTTTTATGAAAATTTAATCAAAGCATTTTAACTATTGCATACTTGCATTTTTATTGTGTAAGTTATATATAATGTTTTACGACCCAGTAAAAGATTTGATTTGAACTGAATTGAATTCAATAGATAGTTTACCAATTGATGACTATTTATCAATGAGTAAATTACAATAAATCCGAGGCCACCGGTGAACGCAACAACATTTTAACATATATGTCTCCATTTAATCAAAACATCCCGCATATGGTGACTAGAAACGACATTCAATATTTATGCAATAGAGTTCCGCTTAAGCCAGTGTTAGTGGCCGTTATGGGTGTTGCACATTTCATTACCTCTCATGAGCAGACTCATTCAAACCGAGTCTTCTATTTTCTGCTTGGTTGCATGGTATATTTTCAAAGGATCTTCATGTTGATCTTATCAACCATAGAAACAGTAAATCCTAAAGTGCCATGTGGCGGCCGTTCACTGTAAAATGTTACCCTGTACTTTGATTAGGTATTGTTATATTTTCTGGTACTTTGGAATCATGAAGTCCATCCACTATATCTATGTAATCAAATTCCACTTGAGCTGTTGCCAGAGGGGAGGGAGTGTTGCACTATCCATTACCTCCCATGAACAGACTTAGTCAAACAAAGTCTTCTGTTATCTTGCATGATTGCATTCTATGCTTAAAAAGGATCTCCATGTAGATTGTATTTACAGTAATTGCGTTTGTATCTGCAAACATGTTTGTTGAAAAGAATTCACATTCAATGTTTAAAAAAAGTACGAAGCTTATTAAATAACATTTATATTCAATTTTAGATTGATAAAAAGAACGTTATAAACAGCTGCAAACTTCTTCTTTTCATTATTACTCTTCTTAACAACAACAACAACAACAACAACAACATCAACAACAACAACAACAACAACAGCAGCAGCAAGAATGGAGCCAAATGACTCTGGCAGTAATATAGAAACACTACTAGTCTCCTACTATCTACTCTCATTAGATATATATATGCACATCAATAAATCATTTCACCAATAAATGTAGTATAAATAAAGAGTACAATACAGTTTCTAAAATAATTTTAACTTGATAAGAATACGAGAATCAGTATTGAAAGTATCTAAAAAGTTTAGTTATGTCGCCTCAATACGGATAAAGTTTTTTATAGTTTACTCTAGTAGTCTTTTTCACTTGCAACTTTTTATTTCTGGGATGCGGCTGACAAATATGTATCAACTGTTGGGAGTGTTTTCTTACAGAGACATAAAATATGTCAGTTGATGTTTTCCGTGAAACCCGTGCTAGACAGCAAGTGAAGGAAAATAAAAACAAATTGGCTAGTTAAGACAGGATAGGAGACCACTTTACGGAGGTAGTGATTTTTTCAGCAGAACATTTTCAAAGGAAGATTAACTACATGTCTATAAAATGTGACCAAAATATGATATCTGGTATTGCTAAATGGAAGATAATTTTGGCATATTAGGGAGGTAGGTTACCTTGATATTTGTATGTGCGCATGTCCAACCGGAAGCTAACGTGACGATTTACGACGACGTTTACGACAAACTAAATGTGTTGTATATCCATTCTTTTGAAAAGTAATCATGAATCTGTCTCCGATCTGATGCGCCATGGTTTAATAATGCAGAAATAATGAATAAATTGCCACAGAAAAGCATTGTTGCCTTGAAATGACGTCATTGACGTCATGACGTTGAGTGTCAGTTACCGCGCAAAATTAATAGCTTTTATTTTGAAAGTACGTAATTCTGTGCACTTTCTTTATTTGAACAATTTGTAAACAGCCATTATTTGCTGAAATATTATTTATGAGTCTTTCACTCTGAATAATGATCATCAATATTTTGCTTCTTTTATGTAGTTATATTGAAATGTTATGCGGAATGTAAGAAAATGGATGATGGTTACTGATGTTATTGGGAATATAATTGGATGAAAGGTTACTTATTACGGCCATTTTCAAGTAAAAATCGGGCAGTGATTTGTAATACCTATTTTTCAGTTTTCTTTGATATTTTGTTCCTTATATACTAAACTAAGCTCTAGAATTGTTCAAATTCAGTAGAAAATTGTGGTTTCTTGAATAAAATTGATTTTACTATGGAAACGAAGCCCGTGACCTATATATCTAAATGTAGAATTCAAAAGCGTTGACTCTGGTCTATTTAAGTAACACAGCTTCAGCTTTTTATTTTCATTTTAATAATATCCATGAGACTAATAGCAGCAGGCAGAACGATTTTTCCTTACAAAATGTCAGACGATGGGTACTGCTGTAAGTATTTTAAGCTCTGAAATTTGTTTAAATAAATGCAAATAGCACGAAATTATTACTAACGTTAGAAATAAGATGTTTTAAAAGCTACATTAACAAGAAAGATAATTTTATCTAATATTTTTCATAAGAAATTACGCTAAAAAAGCAAGATATAAGTTATTTTAAACATCCCTGTTGTCATGGTTACTTTAAACTTTAAGAAAAACAGGGTACAATGTAAAGTGCTTGGTATTTTGCTAATAATATTACCCAAATATTCCATGTTGGTCGTTAACAGAAGCCGTCGAAATAAACGTTTTCATACATAATTGTTTAAAAATGAGAGAAAATGCGTTACCATGGAAACACGAGCCCCGCGACATATACATTTTAAGCTTAAAATAGAAAGCTAACGCGCATACTAGTAAAAGCATTAATTATGCAGACTTCTACGGATAACAATGAAACTGAAATACACTGAAAAGTATTAAATATCCGTATTTTCCGTCTTCTTTCAATATAAAATACCTTTGGAGGGTCATGTACTTCAAACTTGGATGCAAATTGTACTTGACGGTACAGAGATAAACGAACTAGAGATTGTAGCAGATAAAACATTAAATTACACTAAATACAAAAAATTGCTGCGGTTCAACAAATTTGAATTTACCCTGGTAACAAGGTAACCTACCTCCTTAAAGTAAACAAGAACAAAAAGGTATGACTGGGTTTCCACACACTGATGGCCAATATTTAAAACAGACATTCTAGCATAAAACTGCTGTTATTGTCACTTTTTGGGGGTGTTTTAACAGGAGAGAAAACGTGTGTTAACAGATAGATTCTCGCGCTCACGTGCTGTTATAACACCTTTTTATATATGCATATTCCGTGGCAAAGCATAAACGTATTACGGCCCCAAAACGGATAATTAAAAAGGACATGACGTCAACGTGAAAAAACAACGTAGACTTTACCGCGCATTTCATAAAATTTAATGACGTTGATTCATTTGCCTGGATTTTACGCGTTTTATGTTAGAATAGCGTTAGCGCATGTTCTTTTCGTGTTATAACATCTTCAGAATCCCTCGGGAATCGTTGGTACCCTCGCCCTAACGGGCTCGGGTACCAACCAATCCCTCGGGATTCTGCAGATGTTATAGCACGAAAAAACATGCGTTATCCCTATATTGCAACCAAAATTTTAAAAGATGATCATTATATATTTATATAGACTTTTGCTATGCTTTAACTTAACCGAGCCATGCATCCTACTGAAGATATGTGTCATGATAAAAATAGAGACCACTATTATTTTGCGTGGTTGCGTTCTTGGATTCTGTGATTTTATTATTTCTGGTCCTTTCAGGTCATAGAGTTGATTCAGTGTCACTACACAACAGAGCTTCGCATCAGCCGTTGCAAAGGGCACCAGGATGCTTCAAATTACATTGTCTCCCAGGAACAGACTACATATGCTTTCAAAGGATCCTCTTACAGGTTTAATGATATAAAATAAAAAAGTGGAAAAGCCACAGTTCGCTCAACACGACAAAGAATTTTTATAGCTTGGAAAGAGCGCCTGTTTTTTTTGTGAACAAAATTCATCACTTGCTAAATAAACAAAAGCTTTTGTTTTAAATTTCATGATCATACTATGTTTTCGCTTCAGAATTAATAGTCTTTCACAACTTACTTCATTTATGTTAATATATGTAATTAACTCCTCAAAACATCTGAATCTGACAATAACCTTGTCTTATGACCCAGATAACGTAATGCGCAAAGGAGACAGGAATAATGATAGCAGTATGACAAATGCAGATTAATATATTTCATTGTTAAATCGCAACCTGCGATCCTGAACAAATGAGTATGCGGTCTGAACGAAATCGCAAAGAAGAAAATCACCTAGTAAAATGATAATGATTAATTGTTATCGATATAGTCTATTCAGAAAATTAACTAATTTTGTGTAAATAAGCTACAAAAAACAGCATTATTTTCATCTCTGAGATAGTATGCAATAGCAGTTAGACATTTTAGAATCACGTGGTTACATGGCTGTAAAAATAGAAATAAATTTAATTAAGTTCGTAATTTACATTGTAAAGGAATAATTGGATAATATAGTACCGGTATGACCTTTTATCTTTTGGGGGCATTGTTGTAAAAATGTGGTGAGGGTTTCTAAAGAACTTAACGATATATTAAAGGATATGTCTTATACTCTCCAGAAAATGAGAACCTAACACATACAATGAACAGTTGTGTCGTAAGTGATGTTACCTCATATTGTCTGTTGGTTAAAAAGTCAAATTATCTTCCAGTTATATTTACATGTAATCATACAGTCAACTGCAAAACACGAGTAGTTTCAAAGAAAAAAGCTACATCACACAAATTTTTATTTTCTATATGAGAGCAAATTCTCTTTCCTCTTCGCTTTGTCTGTGTACGTGTATGTTTTTCGAGCTTTACGATGTTTATGATGGTGGTAACCCTGCTAAAGAAGTTTTCAGGTAATAGCAATATTACGAGGATTAAAAGTCTTCAACATGACTTCAAGCTCTGGAAAATCTTAGCTTTTGGATATAAGCCCGATAAGACGTAGAACGTCTACCTCGTCTACAATTGTGTGTTTGTTTCATCTTGTCTATGTATTTTTGTGCATTTCTATAATGCATACATCTGTACATACTGCTGTTGGCGCACGAGATGGCAGATACGTCTCACCATAAAAAAAAATAGTGAGTTTTCGATGACATAAATAATCTCAGATTTGCGACATTTGACAAAATCCTACCAAAGCATAAGGTCAAAATACATTTCGTTCCATTCCTTCAGCATTTTAGAACGATATGTTGTCAGTTTCTGACCATAAAACAGCAATAATATTACCACTGACTTAGTTCATAAAGAAACACCGGTGACAAAATACGTCCTTAGTTAATTGAAAAATAATTCAGTGTTCATAAGGTCTTACCAGATTTATTTCTATATACCATTTTTAACAATGATAAACGATTTATTGACTAATTTGTGGTATTTCTACCGACTTTATGAATGTGGTTCACGGCTTTGTTCCTTTTCCGTGTAAGATTTCTGTATCTATGATTTTGTCTATTTACTTCTGTGCTCAAGGTGATCATGTACATCGTTTGTTGTCGTTCGGTGTCCAATTTTACTGTTAATTTTTTTTTACATTTTAACAATATCGATGAAACTGAGTCAGAACATTTCACTTAGTAAAATCTAAGAAAATTTTGAAACTTGTCACCTGGAGTCAATGACTGGGTCAATAGGACAAATTATAGGAAAATCTTTTTAACAGGCTAGACACCACATTTTCTACTTTATCATTATATATTTTTGTAAAAATATCTGTCTCTATAAAATTTAGGTAAAGGTCTAGGTCAACATGTGTACCTGAAACCTTAAACTTGGTCAAATCTTCGAAAAACCCAGTTAAAACCTACGGACCGCATTTCCAACTCGACTTGTCTATGATAAATATGTAAAGGTCGCAGTTGACGTCATGAAGCATCGTCATTATTGCGGGCGAAAGAGTGCTGATTCATTTACAGATCGAATGTCAAATAATGATGGCATTGTTCAGGAAAAGAGCAATACGAATAATGCTTATTAAATTGTGGAAAATATGTAAAACAGAAATGCCAAGAACAAATAAATATGAAATGGAGGTATACAGTAAAAAGCTTCTCAAATAATATAAATTCTAAGCATATTATTTCTGAAAAGGAAACCAGAGTGTCATTTCTTATAAGCTCATGAACTACGAATCCTGTCTGTATCATTGATGTATGTATGGTCAGATTTATATGGTCTACAAAAGATACACTTAAATGGAGGATATTTAGTAGTTTTGGTAATCCAAAACTGAAATGGTTTACATAATTTGACATTAGGGGTCGTTCCCCCTACTGGAATCTCGTTCTGATAAGTGGAGACAAGAATAATAACAAGATAGGATTTATTCGTGAATATATATGTCATTGTAATCACTGTATATCTGCACGTTTTGGAAATAATTTTTTTTATGAAAGCCTGGAAGTATTTTAAGGATTGTTGTTAGGATGGTCTTAAGAACAGGTGGATATCACTGTCACATGTCAGGATTAGCCAGAGTGGGTAGCTCTACTACTGCAATAACCACCTAACAAATTAAGTTAACTTTTGATCAATCTTTTAATAATCAAATTAAATATGAAGTATATTATGCATATAAAACAAAGATATTCTGTTAAATAATGAAAAGTTCTGTAATCCTGGAATCAAATCGAGACCAACCAACAACACTTCCACCTAACATTTCCGCCTTAAGAACTGAATGTCTCTAGAATCTCCGACCAATTCATGGTCCTCAATGTTATCAACACTAAAGTTAGTTTAACTCCGACCAACAGATTTGGTCAATGTTTCTTGTAGTAGAAAACTGTTCAGTATTATTGAAATACACCGACCATATAAGTAGTCCAAACACCGACATTAATACTTATGACGGAAACATCCAACCACTGTACAATGTTTCAGTTACTGTACACATTCCTATACCAGCTCTGCACTCCAGTCAAAGATCTCAACTGTGCTACAAAGCCGTGTTGAAGGCACCAACTACCAAGAGCTACGAGTATCTCTCCTCCAACCATTCAACCTAATAACAGGAACCTTACATTCATTTATCAGACATAAAATACTATTTTACATCATTGTTGAAATACATTACATAATACTTGTATGTTATATACAAAAAAGGGATTTTACAATATTGCCTCTAGTTACTCATGAAATTTTACACAAAGAAATATTCATAAAATCTTCCATGTACAAAGTGAAAAAAACAACAACAAAAAATTTTACAGTTCAAAATGTGAATAAAAGCACACTTACCCTGATATCTGGTTTGCAGTGACAAGCTCAATAAAAAGGAAAATAATTCTGACCATAAAACACCATCTTGCTAATTAACTAAGAAAATTCAAGTTTCTTTTAAAGAGAATTCCTATAGTTTTTTTCCTTTCATAGATTTTTTTCAAATTCACATATATGATAGGAAATTTTGTACTGAAAACAATGAACAAATAAAAACAATGGATCACCAGGCTTGTTTCGGTGAAAAATTGTTTTGAACACACCCACTGTTGCTGAAACTGCCAGCGATTTTTCAACATTTTCAACATTTTCCGCTTTTTTATAAATACCAACCAAAATATACATCAAGACAGCACAATAAGGTTGATTCTTTTTACAGATTTTATTATATACTTATTAGATATCATAGTCATATTTGTAATACTATATCCTTACAATAATGGGTACAAATGAAAAATAAATCTTGTTTCCTATTCACTTTTGTGAACTTTTTCAATGAAAAATACCCATAGTGAAGAATATATTTTTAAATTTTGAAAAAACTGTTTCATATAATTTTTTCCTTTTTTTCTTGTGTATGAACAATTGTATTGTGAGCATGAAAATGGCTAAAAATGTATGGGTCACCAGGCTAAATTTTATGTTAAGACCGCTTGAATACAACACCTGTTCGGACAAAAAATGACTCGAACCTGACCAAATTGATTACATGTATATCTGCTAGAAGTTAAAAAGAGTTTTAAAAATTCTTAATTGTTTCTATAATTGAATACTAAATAATCTGAAAGGTGATATTGTCTTATCAGTACTAAGTCAATTGTAGCTCTTTGACCTAAATTGATGAATTTGCAGTTTTCGTTTTGACTGACTGACTTTCAAAACCTCAGGTAAGATTTTAGACCCGGACATCCCTGGGGAGCGAGGAAAATCGATTCAAGCAATCGTTTATCTTACACAATTTCTACCTTCCTGTCGTGTTACGAAGGTAAAACATCTATCTCATGTCTTGGAGATGGACATGTACTCATTTAACATGATCACTCGATAGACTTGGCAGATCGATTTTGTAAATTAATATTTTGTCATGTCCCACCCTAAAAGTAACAGTTTTTCCTGCAAGCAAAACAAGTCGACAAATACAAGGAACTTTATTCACATAAATCATGAGCCTGCCCTACTTTAGGGGGAGGAGTAGGCAGCTTGTTTGATTCGCACATGCTACTGTAAGTTGATGACGGCGTCGTCAATATTAAACCTTTCTAAATCAAAGCTTTTTGACATTTCCCGATATTACACCAGTCTTAGGACATTTTAACTCTTTCTCTATAATTACTGTAAAACAGTGACAATTTGGCTTTTTGAAAAAGAAAAAATGTACACTTTTAGATAACTATTTTTAATGACGCGCCATCATGACTGCACTTGTACCGCCACACGTGACTAAGATTAAGATTATAACAAGGATTTTTATCAATTTTATAATAAATGTCATTTCGAGTACATAAAAACTGAAATGCAAAAGTAGGTTGGACTTTGCCCCTATTCTGACTGATTAGGCTATTTACAGTGGATAATACAAACAATTTAAAATGCTTTATCAAACATAATCTCGTACTTTTAGATGATGTTTGTTTAGACATCAGTTTCGGGTGTATTATAATAACCAAAATTATAATTAAAGAATACAAGTTTACAGCCACCGTACAATAGTTTATTAAGTCGGATATCATTAAACAGATTCGGTAAGTGTTTTTTAAATAGATAATGATTTGTTTTTAAATGAAAACATCTTATAGTTCAAAATTATTTTTGTTCACAAAGCGCTATATACATGTCAGACTTTCACTGACGTTTTTTTTTTTATTCTGGTTACCCATAAAAATATTCGGTTATTTCATCAGAAATATAAAATTGATAAACATACTTTTCAATACATACCTATGATGTGAAATGCAAACCTACTTTTGTTTTCTGAAATCCTTTACACTTAGCTCAGAAATCCGTATTCGAGGCTCATCCGTAACCGTATCTTCGTGTGACCAATTTCCCTGAGCATAAGTTTTAAAACATGCACATAAACCTTCAAATACACTCGCAATGCACTTTTCAACAGCCGGACTTATCGATTTTTCAACAACGTAGATATTAATCTACAAATGATCGGCATTGAACGATCAGTGTATGGTGACTACACCGGTAGCCGTGTGATTCGATCTGCCCAATATCGTCTCTCCCGAGCAAAAAAAAGAGGAAAAACAACAACAACAAAAAACAACAACAACAATAAAACAACAACAACACCCCCCTAAGAAACCAAAATAAAAAACCAAATACACCACGTAAGTTTTGCTGATTTTATGGCCATGTATATGGATGGCATAAAATGTTGTGGCTTGGATTCTTCTTTGAATCAACATGTCATCAAGAATACCATCTAGATACAGAAGCAAAATAAACGTTACAAAACTAAATATATAAGCTAAAAGAAACAACTTGCGCATAAACGATTCCAGAATTAACATTTCAACATTTTTTTTATTCCTGATGCGTGAAAATGTGTAACGTTTAACAAGGATTTATTTCCTGAATCATTTACAAAATAAAACATTATAAAATGAAGCATTATTGTGCTAATAGGTAGGTCAAAACGACTTTTGAATATGTATATTTTAGTGCTGAACTAGTTCAGATTATCATAGTCATTCGTTTAATAGATTCAGTCACAAGCCAGTCTTCTGTCTCTTGGATGATTTTATTTAAAACAAATTCTGTTTAAGTTCATTTGTCTACCTCATTTGTCAGATGAGCTTTAGGAAAAGCGATCGGTAAATGAAAAAAAACTACGAGCTTCTATTAAATGTTTGTTTGTCGCAGCGAATAAAATATGGAACAAAAATGACAAAGCTGTTCCCTTTTGTGAAGAACGCACCAATTACTGCATGGAATTACTTTAAGATATCACAAAATCCTACAAGAGGAGGAGCCACGAAACCTCCTTTTAAATCAGTTTGTAAAATTGTAACTGTAATGCTATGAAAAAAGTGTTGAAATTTATCTATATAGTAATGTTTTATATGAGCTAAACATGGATAACATATCACTGACATTGACAACCATTTGGTATTGACAAATATACAAAGTTTACCCCAAAATACTCCTATTTCTCCAGATACATACTAAAAAGGGACGTAATCAGATATTTACTGTATGTTGAATTTTAAAGATGTTTCCTACGAAGAAAGCATGAACGTTTGTATTTAACTATTATAAATTATGCTGAATCAGAATAAGATTTGTTGGCTTGAATAAATCCAAGAAAGAGGTCCCAAAGGGAAAATATGTTTTATTTATTTCAATCAAATATATCTAGAACAACTTCCAAAAGGTTAAATAATGATCCTAACCTATTATTACCCTTGACACAAAATTTATTCAATTACATTTTATACACATTCAATATACATGGCTCGGGGAAGATGATATGAGGTGCTTAAAATCGTTTAAATATCATATCACTGAACTTAACATAAATACATAAACTGAATTAATGTTTATCATATATAAGATATCAAAAGGTAAACATATCCACATTTTGAAGTCGAGATATCACATATAACATGCTTACATGTACCCACATGTAAATGAATAGTCTGCATCACGATTTTTGAATATTCAATTTTCATTCCTGTTCCTGTACTTGTTTCATTCTAACATCCATTTAGAAATAATAACGCTGTATTTGGTTTAATTTGAAGTAAATATTATATAAACATGTAATTATTAGGGCAATAGAAAGGGAACATCAAAATTAACTCCTTAAACTTTTGTCTGTTACATAACAGTTTACGGAATAATCATCGTTTTAAATCAAATGACTCATTCAAAGATCCATAAATTTAAATAAAAGAAAACTGATATTTGCACCCTTTCAATAGATATATTAAAGAACTGTTAATAGGGTTTCCAATATTCCTCTTGTAACATTTGTTTGACAAATTTACATTCCCTATAGATGACTGTGTTATTGCACTGGCATTTAATCGGTTATATGAAGTGTACGACAGGGTCACAATTAAGGTATACAGACACTAAATAGGAAACTGGTGCGAAAAAAAATGGTAGTCGCAAAATCGCGAATTCACAGAGTACTCGTTTGGTCCTCTGTCAAGCTATTTCGCTTTTTTCTTTACATTTTTGCTGAAGTCACATAACAGATATATTCTTGACATTTAGGAAGCATTTTTCATAATAAAATGATAGCATGACAGAATTATCTTGGAAACTAAGATCATACGCCACCACTACAATTTGGGGTTTCATTTTTAGCTGATTTTGCAGTTTGTGTGTTTGACTGAAAAACATGACATCCATTTTTCTTTTGATTTTTGTCAGCGCTGACAATATTCTTCAAGTGTATGTCACAGACATTTAAAACAGATTCTGCTATGTGCTGCAGCCATTTGAAAGTTGTCAATTTTATATAGAATAAAGCAGGTCAGCTATTTAGTTAGTCTGTTACACTGATATGTCTAGCCCTACAGATGTTGATATGTAGTATTTAACGGATGGAAGAGTCTACTATTTAGTATGTTCATGCCTTAATGTCTCTCCTCAAACATGACCTCATTAATAAATAGTTCTGTGGGCATATTAGAAACGTGAACATCAGGTAGTTTAGCTGTTTCAATCTGTCTATTTCCTTGAGCAACTAGAATTTTGTCTTGCTCAATTAACTGACTTACAGCTTGATGCCTTTGTTTATAATAAGACAATGCATTGTTACAAAAAGTGTAAAGTCTGTTACAACATGTGCTGCACTAACTGATATTCGATGAAGCAATGCCTCATGTTAATGTTTGCAAACACAAATAATGCATGAAAGAACATAATACCCTACGATACATCCAGCACTTTATATGCAGTGCCACGAGAAAGCTTTACATGATATGAATTCGTTTGCCGCAGGTGCTTTAAAACAAAACCACATAGGACAAATGTTACGCGCAACAGACATTGAGACACACTGGTGTTTTCTATATTAAACAATTTGCTGATTGTTACGTTTAGTAGCTTCATTTAGCCATTCCAAACAGTTCTAGTGACTTATTCAGTAGTAAGGTTTCTTTTTGGCTGAAAACAAGGACACGCGTCCAACAGGAAAAGACACATCAAAGAACGCAAACGCCTATACATCACCTAATCAAATATTCATTATGTATTATCTGGTTGTGATACCGTCTCAACACTTTTGCAGATATAGATATCTTTGCTTACTTACGGTTGCGCCTCGTTTAAATGTTTGAACAGAGGACATGACAAATGGAAGGATTGTTCTGTAATGCAGCTAAATATCAAAATGAAGCCAGAGAATATATTATCTTAAGCTATTAGAAATATTGAAAACAATCCACTAAGAGATGCTCATGTATATAGCAAAAAACATTGTATCAAGCAGGTTGTATTTGAAGATAGACATTTATAGCAAACATTAACATTGCTAATCCTGTCAAATGGAAATGGAAAAGAGAACTTGCACTTGGCTTCAGCTATGTTATACACTTTATACAGCGGCTATCAGTTGAAGAAAACACGTCAATGTAACAACAAGAATACATACACAGGCAGATATAAGTGTATAAAGTAAATTTGCTGTGTACTTAAGACATAACATTTTGAAGATTTTGTGCTAGAAAGTGAAATACTGGCAAACCTATCAAAGATTGAGTTAAATATTGAAAGGGTTGTTACGCCAAAAATTAAAAGTTGTTTGTTTAGGGTAACCTGATCCTAACTAGCGAAAAAATAAACCCTACCTTAGAGTTTCTTTCAACTTTGTAAGTTCACGAAATGGGAGATTTAAAGGGGGATAAAAGCAAATGGATATTTAAGTTAACAATACAATCTCTAGAACGTACAAAATATATAACAACAACAATTTAAGTTTCTGACATTTGTAAAAATGATTTTCTGGTGTTATATAAAAATAGAAGAAAGCCTACCCATTATTCCAACTGATTCTTGGGGCGTTACCCTAAACAAGCAATTATTCTAGGCCTAATAATTGCGATACTGGGCGGTATTCCTTACACTATATTTGACAAAGAGCACATATCAGCTATTGTTATAACTAGGACGGTTTGCAATAAGTCATTTTACACGTATTGAATGAGCTCCGTCGCGTATTCAGAGATGCAGAGAATTATATGAAACTCTGACCGCAGTAACAATGCTCTGCGGAGGGGTTCAGTGGGAGAGGCAAACAAGTGGTAAAGGTGTTGTAAGATCAATAGGAAGGATTTTGGTTTTAACCGTACAAAAGTCAATCCATCACACGATATCAATGCTCTTTTCAAGAATGCGGAATATATACTAATTCTAAAACTTGAAATCTGAATCAAATTTTAATAGATTAGTATCATTAGATATGGTATATAATATATAAATAAAATAATACATTAAATACACATTCCATTTTCTTTTGTTACAAAGAAAGCATTATGATGATGGCATGCCTTAGCTAAGTCATTTATTTTCTTGAAAAACATATAAAATTATGTTTTCATTATTGTTTTACAAGGATTTAAATTAGATGTTGCAATACAAGAAAAACACAAAATAACCCCTTGTTTAGTTTCTCCTTTGAATGTAAATATATTTGCCTAATAATTATATTGATAGGGAAATCTAACTAGTTATCAGTACATGTACTACTAGTTTTACTGTGATTTTAATAGCGTAATGTACTTTTTAGCTCGACTTTTCGAAGAAAAGGTAGAGCTATTGCACGTCGGCGTCGCCGTTGGTTAAACTTTCAAATTTAAAGTGTTTTTTTTTTATAAAGTCAAATATCTCTCTTACTATCAAAGCTATTGATTTGAAACTAAAAATAGTTATTTACTATCAATGTCTGCACCAGGAGAAACAATCCCCATAACTCTGCTTTAAATTTTGACGGAATTATGCCTCTTTTTAACTTAGAAATTTTGGTTAAAGTTTTTGATAAAGTCAAGTAAAATATCTCTGTTACTATCAAGCTATTGACTTGAAACTTAAAATACTTATTTACCATCCCTGGAGAAACAATCCCCATAACTCTGATTTGAATTTTGACAGAATTATGCCCCTTTTTAACTTAGTTTTTTATTAAAGCTTTGTACTTGAAACTCAAAATAGTTGTTTACAATCAAAGTCTACACCAGGAGACACAATTCCCATAACTCTGATTTGGATTTTGACAGAATTATGCCCCTTTTTAACTTAGTATTTTTGGTTAAATATTTTGATAAAGTCAAATATCTCTGTTACTATCAAAGCTTTTGGCTTGAAACTTAAAATACTTACTTACCATCAAAGTCTACACCAGAGGAAACACCATAACTCTGTTTTGGTTTTTGACAGAATTATGTCCCCTTTTAACTTAGAATTTTTTTGTTAAAAGTCAAATGTCTCTGTTACTATTAAAGCTTGTGACTTGAGACTCTAAATGGTTATTTACAATCAAGGTCTACACCAGGAGACACAATTCCCATAACTCTGATTAGAGTTCTGTCCCTTTTTAACTTGGTATGTTTTTACTGGCGAAGCTCTAATTCAGAGTCAAGCACTCTTGTTTTTTTAGATAGTCTCTTGTAATTCTATTTAGAATGGCCATTTACTGATGATATGTATGATTTTTATTGTTTGTATATATGTATAAAATTAAACGGATGAGACTCAAATAAAATATTAAAACTTAAAACTGTACAGTATAAGTATTGTCAAATCGATGTGGGAATGAAATTTGTACGGATCAGGAATGCAGACTATTATATGAAATACATAATGCAATTTAAGCTAATTGAAGTAGGCGTGCAAACTGCGTGTCACCTCCTTTTGTGGACTCAGCATACTTCAAAATAGTAATATACAAAGTTTTATGCTTTCTTCACGAAAGGAAACATCTTTTGTCTATAATCTATGCGCTATATGTTATCGTCTCCACTACAAATTTAAAAGCGAACGGCCTATACAAATTGATACGCAGGACTATTGAACACATCCTTTCATTGTTTTCAGCTTCCTGATATAACAATATTTTGTTTAAACACAATTGTTCACTGTGATGATCTGGCATGTAACGCACATGTTCCATTTCTCTCGTTTGCTTTTTCGCAAAGTTATGCCCCTTTTTGGATTTGGCAATTTTTGTTACGTGTTTTTAATGTAAGCAGGTATTTCAGTAACGACTGGCTGGAATAGATTACAACTTCACACACCTGTTTCCTGATCTAATATGCAATAAACAAGCTTCATAACTCTGATTTTGGCTTTGTCACGAGGCAATGGTGTCTCTTAAACCCTACCAATTTTTGTTAAGCCTTTGTATGCAAGCATGTATGTTTATTTAACTGACCACTTCCAGTTGTTTACTATGATGATCAGAATGTTGTACATAGATTCCATGATTCCGCTTCGCTCTTTCAAAAAAGTAAGCCCCTTTTCGACTTAGCAATGTTTGGTTAAGTTTTATATGATAGCAGGTATCTTATACAGCACTTTAAGAGGCCTAAATATAAGATAAAGCGAAATGATTTATGTCACTTCTAAAATCCTTAGCTTTCTTTATTGATTAAGCACTCCAGTAGTCGAGCTTTGTTGTCCATATTTAAATTTGACATTTGCCCCCCCCCCCCCCCCCCTTTACAATAAGATATGTGTAAACAGTCATGAAATAATTTTCAATTTTATAACAGAAATCAGTATATAATGAAACAAGCAAATGAATAATTATCTTGGAGCAAAGATTTTTAATGAGGACTTATAAATCATCAGGTAACATTATATATTCTTGCACCCCATCAAACAGCTAATTAGTACAAGGATGGTGCGTTTGAATTTCCACTTATAATTAATGGTGTTTACGATTGCTTGTCTTTGCCGTATCTCTCAAACTTGTGTTTATAATGGGAAATTAGACTATAACGCTTGAGAAATGAAAATTATAAAAAGGGAAAATACGTTTTAGGAAAAGACACGTTCTAAGAACGCAGTCATATCAAACAAAAAACCTTACCACAGGGTATGTATGGATGTATACACACAAAAATGCATAGATAGACCTGATTCAAATGAGTACTTAGGCATCGCCTTGAAACTGTTGTGAGCAAAATCACGGCATGAGTGTATAAGACTTGAATAACATTTTGATAGGTGATAAGGTAATCTTGTCGTCTGTAAGACCTTTATACCAACCACTAAATATTTAACCTATCACTCAAAACTGGCTAATATCTTGCAAAAAGTAAATATTTTACAATTATTTTTAAAATGAACAAAAGTTTACTCAGTAGAATCATAGCTCAAAATCTTTAGAAAAAATTCAATTTGTATGGTTATGTCCCGTCAAATATTGGATTTTGCAAGGGAGTCACGACATTAGCCGTGAGCTCGGACTAGACATTTGCGAAATAGACATTTGCGAATTAATCCGATGCCGAATCCGAATCTGACATCGGGTATATTTTAGGGACTTTCTCAAAACATTTAGTGGTTCAAATGGTAATAATGGTTCTTAGCTAACATTTTACGTTGAGCTGTTTTTGTCGATTGACTACATATTTTGCTAAACTGACCACATTTACCAAGCTGTCGTCCAAATAAATGCGAACTTTTTACTTTTTAAGTTAATCGTTCCGTAGCTCACAGATATGATATCTATATATGTTATATAGGTATATATCTATTCTTAAAAGTGTTGTTCAATACATATGGAACTCAAGCTGTCACAATATTTATTTCATAATACATGGTAAATACACGTTAACTGCCACGGTCACAAACATGTTGCTGATTTTGGTTAGACCCATCTACCATATAAACAGACAAATTCCATTGCAATGAAGAAATTTGACTTTACATAAAGTAAAGGATACAAATTCCATTGATAATTTTGCTGTCTCTGTAGGTGTAGTTTAACGTGATGAATTCATTCATACCAAAATATTCATGTTTGACGTAATTGATCGAAAAGAACATATCGTCCATTACAGTTAGCAATATTCTGATGAAAGAATGGTTCGATCTGTTAAATGTTTTCAGTATGATCTGCCGAGCTCATTACTTATAATGACTGTTTACTGTACTAACATGTTTGAAACAATAGATAGACATCAGGAGATCTGAAGTACAGGATGCATGAAAATAGTCAAATGCAAACCTTAATTTGGCTGAATCATTTTCCAATACCGCATATATGTTCTCTTAATTTCTTATCTTGTATGGTACCTAGCAGGAAAATGTATGACAAGCTTTAGTACTCTTGTTCATACCTTTTAAAATTATATATTAAATAATAAAATATTGTCTGAATACTTTCGAACTTACGTACTTGCATAAAGATATATACTCATGAAAATTGCCGCAGCTCTACAGTTTCCATAGTCCAAACAAGTAAACATTTGGAAGAGAATTATTTCTGTCAAATCTTTGAAAACCTGACGGTAGATACAAAGTAGAATATTTATGCCGTTCTGCTTATGACAAAGCAGAACTCAAAATTTTAGGCTCTTGCTGTATGAGGAAACTCTGCTCCGCTCCCCGGAAGTCACATTCTTTAATGTACCAAATGATCTGAATGAGTCTGGCAGAGGCTCATCAAATAAACTTTCGTGGAATCATATTTTAATCAGCTAAGCAGTCTTGAAAAAGGAGATTCTCAAAAGTTCCGTTATAGTTATAGACTATATAGAATCTTTCTTTGCCAATCACGGCCACAGCAAATGATCTGACGGCCACCCAATAAAAATTTATGTACAACAGCCTAAAAAAATCGGAAAGATTCGACCATTCTATACAAGTAACTTGCGATCAGGACTTAATGAATTTTTGTTGAAGGTAAGATTTCTGTGAAACAATGTTGAAAAAGGAGTCAGTAAGGAGAAGAATTCTTAATTTCGTTTGCTATCGCAACCAGAACTCTGCATGGATGACCCAATATTTTCATTATCGAAAAGAGCATCTACAAGAAATGTTCCTGTTATGTCTGGATAAAACTGACTCTATTGGTAAGGAGAAGATGCTCATAACAATAGGTATGGGGGCCTGATGACGGACGTACGACGGACATCTCATGATCATAGATAAACCGCCTCGGTAGCCTAGTGGTAAAGCGTCCGCTTCGAGTGCGGGAGGTCGTGGGTTCGATCCTCGGCCGCGTCATACCAAAGACGTAAAAATGGTACTAGTAGCTTCCACGCTTGGCGCTCAGCATTAAGAGGATAGTGCTAGGACTGGTCAGCCCGGTGTCAGTATAATGTGACTGAGTGGGGTATCATGTCACGTGTCTACGGCGTGATATTCCAGTGAGGCAGCACTATAAAGTTGGACATTGTGCTCACTGCTACAAGTAGACACCGCCGTTTATATGACTGAAAAATTGTTGAAAAGACGTTAAACCCGAACACACACACACACACAAGTACGGCATGATGGGTGAACTTTATATGCTCAGGATTATCTGTGAAAGACAGTAGAAAATTAACTATGACATGTTTTCGTTTTATGCAAAATTCTTCACTGAACCTTTTAAGAAAATTAAATCTTAATTATTTAATGACGTAAGAAATCCGTAAGATTTACAGAAGAATCATCTCTCATTTGTCGCAGGAAACAATTAAGGTATAAGGATAATATACAGCCCTTAGTTCAAGCTTTACAAGGAACTCACTGGATAACGTACGGCATGCTGTTAGAAATAGGAAGGAAGATGTCTACTGTCCGCCTTTGTGTTTTCTCGGATAATAGGTTATAGCGTCTGAAACAGAATCTCAGTCTTGTGTGGCTTTCTCTTAATACTTAACAGAGTAGTGTTAACTAAATTTCATTGTCGTATAAAACAGTAATGACCAAACATTATGAGGCATAGAAAAATTGTGTGTTTCCGGTATCCCGACATACCCTAAATTTTTGGCCCGACTCTAAATGTTTTATGACCTTGGAGATTTTTTTTCCCAACTTTTTAACAAAATCTTGCAAAACTGCTTGTATGCTTTAAACATGATCAGTGATGTTAGAAATCAACTTACTCATGCTCTAAAGGCATAACACCCTTATTTGTATTCATTTTTGACACAAAAATAATTTCCGAAAGGTCCAACAGAATAAAAAGATATAAAAAATACCGACCTAACTACCGTATTTTTAGCATGTTACCGGAAACAAACAATTTTTTGTTAGGCCTAATGTGGTTTTAGAAAATAAAACATTGAATTAAATAGACCAATACTTTGCGAATATTTCAGATACACATAAATGTTTTGAGATTATCCCTTGAAATACAGCATAAACATCGGATTACAATCTCGGATTCGGTATCGGAATAATTCGCAAATGTCTATTAAGACGAAGTGGAGTGTGAACATCTAAGACGATCGATTTTTCAAGGGTGCCATCTCAACATCAGTATATTGTGTGCGGTAGGAAAAATGCGCGAAAGGTGATATGCCCGGCTTATTTTGCCACTACTATGCAGTAGGGGATGTAGATTTGGCTTCGCCTGTCTGTCAGAGAAAATTTTTAATACAAATATCACAAAAAGTATTAAACGACCATCGCAAAAGTTATTGAAAGAGCGTCTTGAAATTGTGTAGTAATGTTATTCAACATTAAGCAATATATCTTAGCACGAAGTGCTCAAAGAGAGACATTGTGTAGGACAGTGTCGTCCGACGTCGTCTGTCGTTCACAATTTCACTGTTAACTTAGAGGTTGCAATTTAAGTCCAGTCTTAATGAAACTTAGTCAGAATGTTGTGTTTAGAACATTTCGACAGAGTTTGATACCGGTCATTATGTGACTAGGTCAAATCATAAAAAAAAACTTGTTAACAATCAAGACTCCTTTTTAATACTGGATCTATATAAGACTTAAACAGTATATCTTTAAAATTTACATCAAGTTTGAAACGTTTTAAACTAGATTATCTAGGGTTCAAAATTATTATTAGGTGAAGTCATAGGAAAACATCGTTAACACACTAGAGGTCATGATTTACTTTTGATCTTTATAAAACCCAGTTAGAGTATTTCACTTTAAAATATATAGATTCATTTTGGAAGATTAAAAACGGGATCAAGAGCTGTATCATAGACAATAAAACATTCATAACACTCTAGGTGCAATATTTTATGCTTGGTCTTATGAAACTTTGTCAGAATATTTGCCTTTATCAAATGTAGGTTAACTTTGAAACGGGTTGAAAAACTGGGTCATTAAGCAAAATAACAGAAAAGCCTTGTAAACACCCCAAAGACTAATTGTTTACTTGATTTATATTTGCCTGCATCAATTCTTGGTCAAGACTGAATCTTGGTCATCTAACGGTAAAGGGTAGGACAGTAAAATCAAATCTAAGACACACTAGATACCATATTTTCTACATGAAACTAAGGCAGGCCATTTATTTTTAATATAAATGCAGAAGTGGTGTTTTCTATGATATGATATATCATAGAAAATATACTTAACACATTCGTCAACCACCTCGGTAGCCTAGTGGTAGAGCGTCCGCTTCGAGTGCGGGAGGTCGTGGGTTCGATCCCCGGCCGCGTCATACCAAAGACGTAAAAAATGGTACTAGTAGCTTCCTCGCTTGGCGCTCAGCATTAAGAGGATAGTGCTAGGACTGGTCAGCCTGGTGTCAGTATAATGTGACTGGGTGGGGTATCATGCCACGTGTCTACGGCGTGATATTCCAGTGAGGCAGCACTATAAAACTGGGTATTGTGCTCACTGCTACAAGTAGACACCGTCGTTTATATGACCGAAAAATTGTTGAAAAAAGACGTTAAACCCGAACACACACACACACACACACACGCACACACACACACACACACACACACTTCAAACCTATTATCTATGTCGTCCGTCATTTTGTTAAGACAAAGATTGGGCCATAATTGTTATCTTTGGAGTGTTCAAAGCAAAGTTGTTTACGTCGGACGACAACGGACGGGCGATGCACTGAGCGATCTCACAACTTTGTCTCAGATTCATGACTTGTAATGTTGTAAAGCATAATGATGTTTGACCACAAACTTTGGTTATATGTATAAACATGTTCTCTGACAGACAGACAGACGGACGGACAGACAAAATCAAATCTATAACCCCACCGCAAAATTGTGGCATAACTTAATTTATATCCCTCGTTATTTTTATTTTTTTTGTGAATGAATAGGTATATTTTGAAAGATATTTTGTTTCCAAATACACACAAGTTATGTACAAAAGGACCGTGCAACGGTTTGCCGTTTCCTATTATTTGTACAAGTCAAGGAAATTTTTGCAATAACTCTGCAGTGACTTAAGATATTCTAATGAAAGGTACACATGCATCACCGCCCTATAGTGATCTACATTTGTGTTAAGTTTCATCAAGTTACTTTTTTATGTCGAACTTTATTGAACGTAAAATAATCAATGGGCAAAAACTAAGAAATCCTGACAAAATTGTGTGCAATAGTGATCTATAATTGTGTTAAGTTTCATGAAGATCCATGAATAGGTTACTTAGATACTGTCAAAAATTTGGGTGGAGGTAATTCTATGTGTGAGCAAAGATCAAGTGCTAATTAATAATTATTTGATGTTTGGTAATTCTTGAATTATAAGCATTTTCATTTTTTTTTTTCAAATTAAGGGGAAAATATCTGCTTTCACTAGCTAAAAAGAGATAATACTATGTGTGAGCAATGGTCATATGCTAATTAATAATTATGTGAGTTTGGTTGTTCTAGCTGAAATACTTTTTGAATCATAAGCAATTTCATTTTTATTGCAAGCAAATGAAGGGGGAAATATAATCTTTGCCTGGGTCAAGGAGGATAATATTACGTGTAAGCAAAGTTCATATGCTAATTAATATTTATATATATTTATGTTAGTTTGGTTATTCTAGCTGAAATCCTTTTTTTAAGCATTTATTTTCAAACAAATCAAGGAGGAAACTCTGTTTATACTGGATCAAGGGGACTGATTCTCCGAATAGCCTCTTCTTATTATTTTTTATATCTAAACGTTTTTTTTTAATCATAAGCATTTACAATTGCGGAAGGACGTACGGACGAACAAACATTTGGATGGATAACGAAAAAAACAATATCCATTTTGCCTTCGACAGGGGATGATAAGACAGACCTTATCGCTATTATGGAAAAGAATTATCGTCTGCACATAATTTTAAATGTTGAAATGTCCCCCCCCCCCTTAAAATATCGATCGTTCTATGTGTCCACAGTTCACTTGTCTTAAGGTACATTCTAAATATCGACATTTTAGTGCTTTTCTTTACTACCATTTTGTGAGTTTTTACTGAAGAATTTCACAATTTGATTAATGAAACGCCTATTGAAATTGATTAAGCTCTCTTTTGCAGTATATATCTTGAAAAATAAATACTAACTTTTACCTGAAAATCCGGACAAAAGACAGAAATAAATATTTTTAGGATCGACAGCTACTACATGCAAGCAGTATTCTGTTTAAAATTGTGACCAAAACCTACCTAGATGAAAGATCTACCTCCTGTGAGCAATCATTTTTAAAATAAATTTGATGAAAAGGCCTGTTAGAGTCGATCATTTTAGATGATTTTTATTTTCTCTTTTTTTTTCATACAGACATCATCATTTCACTATTGATTTGAAATAAACATGTGTAGTTATGATAAAAATCCATAATATCATTACAAGGCCAATGCACATAAAAGTCAGATGTGTCAATTTTATTTTTAGAAACGGTTGCAGTCACAAAGTAATTGACAGAATTAAATGTAAATTTCAGCATATTTTTTTCACACAAAAATGTGTTTGTGCGTAGAAATGTGATCAGGTTGAGCACATAGCCTTATGGATTACATAATTTTCGGCGCTTAACATGAAAACAGTTTAAGGACAGGATTCACAAACATTCAATTTATGCTTAAAGGCGTATGCTAGAATTTCACCATTTTTTTCCCAATAACAGATTTTGTTCATATTTCATATATTGTTAGTTCATTCTATAAGTAACTTAAAAATAAAAAGAAATATGGGGGTCACCGACTTCGTTTTCATTTTATAATGCTTATTTCAGATTATAATGCATGACCATGGTACAAGTGTATGTTGAAATCTAGAGCGTGTCTGCCATAGCATATAAGATCAAAGAATCAAATAATTGATTCATGAAGTAAAACTGCTAGTCAAATCTCATAAGACATGATTATTTCCCTTCAAAACAAAAAGAAATTTTAATGAAATTCAAGAAATAGTTGCATGACACTTGTGTGTTGTTGTTGTTTTCTAAGTCAAAAAAGCATCATAATTATGAAATATTGTATATTTCCTTTAGCAGTTAATATTTCCAAATCTACATAAAGGAATTTGATTAAACTTGCAAGAATAGCAGAATATAATGTTTACTTTTGAAATATAAAAAGAAAAAGGGTGGTCACCGAATTAGATTTTTCACATTTTCAGTTTGAATTATTGCCCCTTTATGATACTGGTTTGTGATCTTCATGCAGAGAAATAAAAAAAAAACATTATAAATCCAAAGTAGTCATAAATACTGGTCAGACTCCAAACGATTACAAATAAATATTCATAAAGAAACGTCAAATGGGTCAAATGTAACTCATAATTTTAAATTAGAGACTAAAATCTTGGAAAATATGTGAAAAAGTGCGAGGAGATATCTACCTCGACACCGGTTTCAGCCGATGACACTGAAATGACAGAAACAAAAACACAAAACTTACGTTCAAAAATATCAGCGAGACAATTGTATGCTTTAATGTCAACATAAATTCATTATCAGACCTGTTATCTTTACAAATACATTCATGTCAGGATACTGGTTATATGACCCAGGGAAGTGCCTACGCCTTTAGTATCTTGAACAATGGTTTGGGTCCAATCGCTAAGGTGACTATGTCTTAGACTAGCTGACAAACGATGTAGAATGTCCTTTGTTAAAACGTAAAGCTGGTGAGACCAAATATCTCAGATACAGAATTTTCCTCTGGCTACTTTGCCTAAATGATTCGTGTACCAATGATTCGTAAATGATTTTAATTATGAGCTACACAATTTCAGGGATCAGGCAAATCACTAAATGTTTCAAACTAACAATTTTCAATTAGCTCAAACTCCTATAGGCTGGAGACTCTATACTTGACTGGTCTTTTTGTTGAAGTTCCCGTCAGACAATGTCTTTGAATCAACAACATACGAGTCCTATCGCATAGATGCTCGGCCTCTGTCCTCTCAACTCTATATGAATGCCCCGATTCCTGGATGCTCAGCGCCTATATGCTATCATATATAGCATTCAACTACCATATAGGTATATCCCCGATGCCTTGGCTGTACTTCGCCAATAATGCTGAATCGTCTATAAGCTGGAACCCTCCTACTATCTCAGTAGATTACCAAACTCCGGGTCTCTGTCTCAGCTTCCCGATGCTCAGCCTATATATGCTATCGTCTATAGCATTCAATTACCTTTAAAGTTAAACCCCTATGCGCTTGCCCTATAGCTCGAAACCTTATCGAAATTCTGCTACTCTTCTTTAGTCTAAGAACTTCCAAAGTCTTCTTTTTAATAATTTATCCGCCCTGACAGGGTAACTGCAATAGTCTCCTTCTCAAGGTACTGGGATAAATTATTAGTTGAATCCTCGATGTGTCTTCTTCAACTGCTGGATACCGAATGAGCTCTCTATCATTTATCCACCTATTTATACCCCAGCAGACGTGCTATTTTTAGAACTTGTTTCTGATTGGTCCAAATTTAAACACAACGTCTTACAACGAGTACCTGCTCTATTGACTATCTGGTTCCCTTTTAACTTTTGTATATGACATAATGTGCGAAGCAGGGACCCAGCTATCCATATAATGAACCCAAATCAACCATAAATGACCCAAATTCTATTAATAACAGCAATTCAACAAAAATTATAGCAATGGCAACATGAAAAGGGAGTCAAGCACTATCTGTGCTTATGTGTTACGTTATCAATATATTTAAATATACAAATTATTCTGACAATTCATATGTACATGTACCAGAAAACGTTGCCAACAAACTTCATCGGAGTTGTCCTTACATAAATACGCGCAATAAGCTCGGACGTGACGGGGCTGTGACAGTCAAACGTTATTACGCTGTCCCGAAACATACAACCTATTATTTGGATTTGTTTTGATCACGCATTAAAAATAAACACAGCGATTGTCCGAATATCCAAAACCATGCAACTTTACCGGAAACGGTGAGCCATGCGATTTCTGCCTCGTGAAAATTTTATCTTGCGTACGTTTTGATTGCGGATTTCCTTACAGAAATACTCAGAATAAGCATGGACGTAACGGGACCGTGATAGTCAAAAGTTATCATGCCGTCCTAAAACGTACATACTATCATTTCGACTAGTTTTGACCAAGCGTTGAAAATAAATTTTACCGGAAACGGTGTCGTAATCGGTGCGTCATGCGGTTTCTGCCTCGTGACATTTTATCTAGCATACGCCTTTAAATGTACATGCGATACATTATGCATATAAATATAGTTCACGATAGTATCGCATATGGAAGTAACTGGAATAAATTTGGACTATTTCCTTCGGATGCTTACATGACTGTGCTGTCAAAAGGCCTCCCATGTGTTTACATATTTTGACAGGTCGATTTGCTCTTGCAGGAACGACGATAAGGTAAATTTATATATTAATTATTTTGCAACGAGTACAAAACAAGGGTGATAATCAGTCGTCTGTATTTCAAGACCTGGAAACGATTTGCCCAGTCATTTACACGGGTGGAGAACATAGCATACCGGTATATATATGCATGCAGCCTACTGTCACCAGAGTTTGTAAAGATAAATCATTAGATGCAGAATTAACGCATTGACCCATTTTTTATACTCATAGATAGTAAATCGATCAGAATGGGTCATTGTCATAGCAAATAAAACGTTTATGCACTTGTTGCATTCAAATTGACATAATTTGAAACTTAGAAAGAAGACGACCAGAAACCCTTTGCATAAATTAATACATGTATGACGGGACGTGAGCCTGAATCATACGGTTAGCTATGACGTCTTGTGTTTGTTTCAGAAGTTTACCTGCACCATGGAAATATTGTAGATCTAATTTGTAAACTGTTGTGGAACCTGTGTTCGGCTCGCACATTTACCAACAGTACAGAAAGGCAAATGTCAAAATTCATAGAGTCTACAATATTCTTGTATGAAAAAGAAACTATGTCTGTAAGTAAGCAAACGAAAGGATACCTCTACATAGCTAAAAAAAGTTCAAGGGTCTGAATGAAGCATGGTCATGACTTAAATATTAACATATCGATACAAGTTGACTGACAATAACATAGATTAATAAGTAGATTTAGTAAAGTAATAATTATTTTTCATGGCATGCATGAATTGTTCAACTACATCAGTGCTGTAGGCCTAATTAAAAAAGTGAAGCTAGATCTACATGAGTAGTTTCAAAATACATGAATTCACACTTGTCTTACTCTAGATTCCATATAGTGTTAATTTCTAATATGCATGCATGAATTGTACAACTACATTAAAGTTTGTACCTCATGCAACTGTGCTGTAGGCCTAATTTAAGAAGTGAAGCTACATGAGTAGTTTCAAAATACATAAATTCACACTTGTCAAGATTCCATATAATGTTAATTTCTAATAATTATTTTTCATATGGCATGCATGAATTGTACAACTACATTAAAGTTTGTACATCAACAGTGCTGTAGGCCTAATTAAAGAAGTGAAGCTCCATGAGTAGTTTCAGTTTACATAAGTTAACAATTGTCAAGATTCCATATAATGTTAATTTCATTATACTCATAGTTTTGTTATACTGTACTTATTTCAGATGAAGAAGTACATTGATCCAAATAAACAATGGGACAATGAATGTTATAATTACCAAGAAGAAGACTGCATTTTTATACAGGTAGGTGTCAGTGTTTTGAAAACAAATATGACATTTACTAAAGCATTTATTAAACTAACTATAATAACTGATTTTAGATTTATATATTTCTCAAAATTGTTTTAATATATAGTGTCAGCAATTGAATTTTAAAGAGAAAGCAAATTTAATTGTGAAAGTAAAATTTATGTATATATAAATGTGCATGTTGGTCTTTTATTGCAGTTGAAGTATGATATAGTGAATAAATACCCTCAATGCAGCCTTATGGAGCTTTGGCTGGACCATGAACAGTAGACATCAAAAACGTACAGGATAGTTGCTGCTTTTATTAAATTCATTCAATTATATACTAATTATTAGTTCATATATAAACTTGGTACACAGCATCAGCATGAAGTGGACAGGGCTATTAAATTTGATTATTTGTTCCTTCTATTAATATACCATTTGTTTATTTTTAAATTATAATATCACAGCTACCTTGATACCTTGTGTATTAAAACTCCTTCTGCAAATTCTATCAGATTCAAATGGATCATGGTATACTTCATGGCCAGGCAGCAGACATACACATACTGTAGTGCATTTTACATCTGGTGACCCATTTCTAAACTTATGGACTTTGAATTAAATACATACTACAGTATGTACTCAGCTCCTCCCCACTTTCTATCCAATACCCTTGTAACTTGTTATACATATTTACCATAAATGTCAGGGCCTTTATCTATTTCAGGGATGTTATGTCCCCCTTTTAAATATAACAGTTATTTAATGTACTCCTCTCCTTCTACAGTTTTCATACTGTGTCACAATGGAAATGTAAGTTGAAATGAAATTATCAACATGAAGTAGGCATGCACATATTGCCAGACTTCAATTTCAGGTTACTTTTCTTGAGTTATATCCTTTATCTTCAAAATATCACAAATACACTTGTACATTGTGTAGGCCTACTCACAGTTTCAAACAATTCAAAAGAAATAGTCATCAGCATGAAGTGATCATGTGCATAGTGTTAGTTGAAAATGAAGGTGTATGAAGACATAGTTATAGACAAATATATATCATCTGTTAAAATTCATAGGTTTTAGTCCTCATTACTTGTATAGGGTATTGTTTTACCACTTCATAATAGTCATGACATTTTCTTAATAATATATCTGTCAGACTGGTATTGTTATAATTCTAAGATATAACATTTTAGATTTTGTATTCTAAAATGTGTAGTTGTTATGAACAAATGAAACATGCAGGATTTATACTAAGTGTAAAAATCACTAATTTTTCTCATTTCATTTCAGATGCTCATCTAAAAGGCCGCAAGTGTTCGAAGCATTGGTCAACAAAAAAAGCAAAAAAACTAAACTATTTGATGGATCATACAGAATGTACAATCAGATTTCCAGAATCAGAGAAATAGAAGTATCAAGTGTTAGGGAGATAGGAAAATATGCATCATGCATGAAGAGCCTGCCTTAGATTAATTTGCAAAATACATTGAAACCTCACAATTGCTAATAGAAGTTAAGGATGGAGTACTCTTCTGGAAAATATGTGTCCAGACAATAATGCAACAACAATGTTTCTTTTTTTTTCAATTTTCTGAGCATAATTCTACATAATAATTATACATAGAAATTGTAACACAGTTATATGAATAATACAAAACGTGTAATCATATTTCCAGACACAAATTGGGAGAATGAGAGAAGAAATATCAAGAAATAGGGAAAAAGAAATATCTGTCATGCATGAGGAACCTGCTTTATATAAATTTACAAAATACTTTGAAGCCTCAAAACTGTTAATGGCATTATACATATGGAAGATTAGAAACGTGCATTTTGATAAATCATCTACCGGTACAATATTTTTTTTTTCAATTCACTGAGCATAGTCCTACATAAACAATGTATTAAACTTAATAAGCTAGTCTTTGAAAAAGTATAAGTCTTTCGTACTTGTTTTATAGAAAACGTTTCGTGATGTTTCAATGTAAATGTGCTATTCCGATTCAAGTGGCATTATGCGCATCTTACTGCACATAGTGTGTTTTTGGTGACTGTTTTATGAAAGCAATGTTTGATTGCTGTGCATTTAAATGTGTTCAATAAACGATAATGCCGCATAAGTATTTGAGGTTGATGCTTTAGAAATACAGAAATCTGACTTATAAAATAATAGTTCTTTTCCTCAATCTTCTGCGCAGTGATCTACCTTACCTATTGGTAGAGATTTCTGTAGTTAAAGGGAAGCAACTCCCGCGTGCAGTTTGACTTTTCTTAAAAAGACTGCCCAAGTCAAAATAAGAAAAGTCATACTTGAAAACTTATTATTTCGTACTGGTAACAGGAAGAGTTTGGTCTATTGGGTTAAAAGCTGTAATTTTCTCCACCCTTTTTACACACACATCTATTTCAGCTGAATGTTTACTTGAAAAATGCGCATTTTTCCACTTTAAAGAACATAATAATATTATAAATATCCAAAATAGACACAATTCTACTGCATTACATATTCCTTGTAATTTGCTTGTATTTTAGAATACTTTTCCCCATGAAATCTACATTGTAGTTATTCCTATTTAATTAAAGAAGTGTACGTTTTCACTTGATCTTACAAAAAAAGCCACAGCGACATAATTTCTGACCAGTTTCATTTTAAAAAGAGATTTATATTTAAATGCAGTTTTTTATTGTTAACATTGACCTGTAAACAAATTACATGTATTACTTTCACTACTACATAGGAATATATAAATTATAATCTACCATGTGAAGGCTATATCTGCGCTATCTTTATGTTGTACATAAGCATTTTTGACGAAATAAAAACAGAAACAGTTACAGTAATTACTCTTAAAGAGTGAAAAGGTGCTATTTTAGAGTTTCATTGGATGTTTCAGAACCATTGCAATTGTCATTTTCTACAATATCAATTCAGATTGGCTCATCTTTACCTCATTTGGCAAGATTTCAATGTCTCAATTTCATTCTGCATGTTCAAGTTACCTATATGCATGAACAATTATAATTTAGTCAGATACCTCTTTATTTCATTGCACTTTCGGTAATAAATGCCGGAAAGTGATTATAATTTATTCAATAAATAGCGGTTACTAATAAGTGGAGATCATTCCAGCAGATTCCATTCAAATACAAATCTTAATAAAAAAAATTACATACATAAACTGGGCGTGGTGGGCGTCCTCCATCTCTACAACGGCCACCCGGTGTCACCCCAGTTTCTTCTACTGTTGCGGGACCGGACCCCGACACCGAAACTCGACATTTTACGTTCAGCCCTGACTTTGACCCACCCCCCACTCATTTGGTTCTTTGTCATATATTTTGTTTCTTCTTTTTACATTTCCTTTGCTCTATTTTAATGATAAATAACTACTTGAATATAAATGCATGTAAAATGTATATACGCCTGATATATAAATCTAGTGCTCGGGACACATTCGAAGCTATTAAAATCTTTAAAGCTTTTCAATGTCTCTTTACCAATTGGAATTCCCTACTTTCGTTTTACTGAACCGATAATTTTATGGGGATGTAATTACGAGACATTCTTTGTTATTAATCTCCCTTTTATGGAGAATTGTATTTTTCTATTAACTGGTGCAACTGCTGACAGTTGTAGCATTTAACTGCGGCAACTGCCAGCAGTTGTAGCAGTAAACTGCTGTAACTGCCAGCAGTCCTAGCAGTTAACTGCTGTAACTGCTGCTAACTGCTCACTTCCCACCGATCACATGTACATATACCGCATAAAATTTATCACAGGCGGGTTGTTGTCGTCATTACTATTTAAATGCATTTGTTTCTTGAAATTGTACAAAATCACTTACCAAGAATACTAAAAATAATTCCGGAAAACCGTGGAACAATAGAAAATATGTTTAATGAAGTGAAACAGAAAATGCTTTTCTTGCATACCAGACGGGGATTTCCGGTATTTTTATCGATGCTGAAAAAATCATCTTTGTGTTGTAAGATGACTCTCGTGCTTTAAATGACGTATCAAGAACTACATATATGTAGAAGGTTTATGTAGTTATTTATATTTCATTTCAAAAAACGAAAGAAAAATCCGATAGCTTGACAGTTCGTCTTTGTTCCTGATAGTACATTTCTCGATTCAAAACACGTTATTTTATCAAAAATTCATAACGTTACGCTTCAACTGATAAAACAAAACCGGAACTAAACATCGTTATTTGTCTTGAAACGTCATAACGTCTTTCCTGTTTACAGAAGTTCCTTTCCCGCGCTTTGTTTAAATAAGCTGCTATAAGAAATAGTTCTAAAAACACAGCCGTTCGATTGATTTTATTTTTTTTATTATTATCATTTCTTGATATCGGTACGCAAGAAAAAGATTCTGTCACTGGTTATAGGTGCAGATAGGAATATCCGGCTCTCGGGTAACTGTTTAGGCGGTAACTCGGCTGGAGCCTGGAGCCTCGTTACCGGCTTAACAGTTACCCTCGAGACCGTAAATTCACATCTGCACCTAGAACCAGTCAAAGAATCTTATAGTATTGCACGAGTAAAATCAGAAGAATTCATGAAATGAAATATAGAATTGGACCCGTAATGGTGTCCGGCAGTTTCAGTGCGAATATGTAATCTCCGTATCCTACTTTAATATTCTTTGGACAGTAATGTAGCTCAAACAAACCAACCAGGAAGTTCCGAAATAGGACAGAAATCAAACGGAAATGTCCGATTGACATTACAGATCTACTGCCTTAGTGCAAACCAGTAACCACATGACCACGGTATCTTATCCACTATCTACATTCATTTGAAAATAACATCTATAATTGCACAAAACTGCGTAATACTCCAATGATATTCTATTTATACAGTTATGGCAAATTTAACTGCTAAAAAAACTAATAAAATTAAACAATTCCATTGTTCTCTGTCACAGTTACATTATCTTTTCAATAAAGTATCAGAGCGTTTAGCCTTTTGTCAGTGTATAAACCATTTATCAAATATAATAGGTCAAATAAAAGTATGTTTGTTGAAGTTACAACTGGAATGAAAAACATATCTTAGTGTATAAAAATTCGATCTGGAGAGAATGTAACCCTATAGAATATCCGCTGTATGTGGCTACAAAACTGAGGGCATCTGAGTGTACGGGACCACATGTTAGACCGTTAAGAATACATAAACCTAGGATCGAACGCGGCCTATTGTACAGACAAAGACTTCCATGACACACAAACAGCTTTAGCTATGGAAACAGAATTTGCATTGTACTAAAGGCAGGGGCATTTCCAATCGGACGCTATGCTAAACTTTTTATTTATTTGCACTTAAATATTTTTTCCCATATAGAAAAAAAATAATAATTTGCCCTTTTTAACTTTTTATTAGTTTTGCAGAAATAAAATTAACATTTCAGAAAACAATGGAAAATAATGCAGATTAGACAGATTTTTATTTACTAGAAAATGTTGTAGGGCTTGGGTGTAGTTGGATATCTTTAAGAGCACAAAAATAAAAGAAGAAGGTGCAGATTAATTATTACTTTAAACGAAAGTGTCGAATGGGGGTATTTTTCAGCAGTCACTTTACCATTTCAGGACTCTTAGCATGAATTGTTTCCTCACAACAAATCAAACTTAAACTGAAAGAGTCGGCAATATCGACGCTAACGAGAACAATTATTCACAGGTTTTTCGATTTGTCGAGCTAAAATAAATATCATTCGATACAAAAAAAGTCTATGATTTCGCTCTATGTTGATAATTTTAATCAGTCTGACAAACAGACCGAAATCTATTTATCCAGATATCCAAGAATAAAGCTTAAATCATCCAAATAGCAAAATACGGTGGTATGTTTAGGACATGTATTTTTTTTTTTAATTAAATCATCTCGTGCGATTAACATCTTATCTTGAGCGATCAACATCTTATCTCGTGCTCACGACATCTAATTTTAAGCGATCAACATATTATCTCGTGCGCACGACATCTAATCTTGAGCGATCAACATCTTATCTCGTGCGCACGACATCTTATCTCGAGCGATCAACATCTTATCTTGAGTGATGAACATCTTATCTCGAGCGATCAACATCTTACCTTGAGCGACCAACATCTTATCTCGTGCGCACGACATCTTATCTCGAGCGATCAACATCTTATCTCGTGCGCACGACATCTTATCTCGAGCGATCAACATCTTATCTCTTGCGCACGACATCTTATCTCGAGCGATCAACATCTTACCTTGAGCGATCAACATCTTATCTCGTGCGCACGACATCTTATCTTGAGCGATCAACATCTTATCTTGAGTGATGAACATCATATCTCGCGCGCACGACGTCTTACCTTGAGCGACCAACATCTTATCTCGTGCGCACGACATCTTATCTCGAGCGATCAACATCTTATCTCGTTCGCACGACATCTTATCTTGAGCGATCAACATCTTATCTCGTGCGCACGACATCTTATCTTGAGCGATCAACATCTTATCTTGAGCGATCAACATCTTAGCTCGTGCGATCAACATCTTATCTTGAGCGACCAACATCTTATCTCGTGCGCACGACATGTTATCTTGGGCGATCAACATCTTATCTCGTGCGCACGACATCTTATCTCGACCGATCAACATCTTATCTCTTGCGCACGACATCTTATCTCGAGCGATCAACATCTTACCTTGAGCGATCAACATCTTATCTCGTGCGCACGACATCTTATCTTGAGCGACCAACATCTTACCTCCAGCGATCAACATCTTATCTCGTGCGATCAACATCTTATCTCGAGCGATCAACATCTTATCTCGTGCGCACGACAGCTTATCTTAAGCGATCAACATCTTATTTTGAGCGATCAACATCTTATCTCGAGCGATTAAGATCTTATCTTGAGCGATCAACATCTTATCTCGGGCGCACGACATCTTATCTTGGGCGATCAACATCTTATCTCGTGCGCACGACATCTTATCTCGGCGATCAACATCTTATCTCGTGCGCACGACATCTTATCTCGAGCGATCAACATCTTACCTTGAGCGATCAACATCTTATCTCGTGTGCACGACATCTTATCTTGAGCGATCAACATCTTATCTTGAGCGATTAACATCTTATCTCATGCGCACGACATCTTATCTTGAGCGATCAACATCTTATCTTGAGCGATCAACATCTTATCTCGTGCGATCAACATCTTATCTCGGGCGCATGACTACTTATCAATATATATTAAGGTCCGGTGATAGAATACCGGTGCTGGAGTTGGATAGTGGCGTGAGAGTTGTCACAATGTTACCTCTCATGAACAGACGCAGTCAAATTATATCTGCTATTATTTTGGTTTGCTGCTTCCAAAGCATCTTCCTTTAGATACATTTTAACATGTTTATAACGTTGTTTAAAGATAGTCGGAAATATATTGACGCTTGCAATGTTTGTCTCTTTTAATCATTGACAAATATCTCAGAGAGTGTACTCGGAGCTACACATGTTTGACCATATGATCGAAACGAACTTAATAAACATTTCAGAGCAGTTTCATTTAATTTTAATTGCAGAAATTGTAAAACGTTTTCTACATGTGAAAAACCATCGTCAGAACATGCAGAACTATCTCCCTTTGAAATAAAAAGAAAATTTTAATATCTTTATTGTTAAAATTGATTGTAGTAATAAATACAGAACGTGACTTAAACAAAATATATTTTACAATGGTTGATTAAAGCAGTACAATTCAACATGTATAGGAGTTACATATAGCCAACATAGATAATTAGGTAGAAGCATATATTTAACTGCTTTGATCTGATTTATACCCCTATCCCCCGGCCTTGAACTCCTGTCATAATCAAAGCCATACATAAGCTGTCGGTGTTAATTAAGTGTTAAAAGAAAGGTATATTTACGTTTCATATGCATTTTGTCTTTTCAAACTATATTATCATTATAAAAGGCATTTACTATACATACATAACAATACAAAAAAAGAAGAAACAAAAACAAAAAAAAAAACAAAAAAAACACCAGAGTTCTTCTCATTTACCTTAGAGCAATACCTCATCACGCAGTCTTCTATTAAATTGAAACGTTTTGTTATACATAATGAATCGAGCTTTATATGGGTTTTGTGAAATGTTAGGATCCAATAATCAGTAGGAAGCTTCAACTGATTATCATCAAGTTGATACTTTGATCTACATGATCTTTCACAACATCATTATCGTCAATTTTAAAAGTTTTGTTAGCTGTTTTGGCGCGTGCGCCAACCAACGCGACAAAAGGAAATAAACAACTCGACATACGAAATATAGAACGTGAAAGAACGAAACATTTTATTTCACGTTCTCGATCCATAGCTCTGACATCCATGAAGGGATTTTAAAATAACTTGGCACAAATGTTCCCTTTAAGGTATTGGACCCCTAATAGTAATGTTTTAAAAATGGCATTTGCTTGGTATATTCTTAAAGTTGACAATGTTTCGCACCGTGTTGCAAATTTTAAACAACTTTTACCGTGCCGTTTTTTGTAAATTTTGTATAATTTATCGTATTTGCTCAAGCTAAAGTAGAGACAAATTTCAATGTGATGGCCACTATCTAAAACGTTTGCAGAGAATTCATTACAGCATTAATTTTGATAGAAGAAATATCAAACTATTGCTAAACAATTATAATACACAAAATAAAACTGTAAATATAATTTTTTTTTCTAGGGTGTCTCAAGTAAACAGATTTAATGAGACAGAATTCTAACTCCAACATTGAAAAATTAAGGTAGAATCATGTGGGTCTGTTTTGAATTTTGCTCACTTCATTCAAAAATAACCTTGGGGCAGAAGTAAAACCTACCTGCATTTCTTTCACAATATGTAATCTAAAGAATGCAGGCAAAATAGAGAACTTTTACCGCACGTAACTCAGAATTTTTAAAGACGTCTAACTCTACCCCTCCTGATTCAGAGGTAAATCCGCTTTGAACAGCAAGAAATCGCTTATAAAATGAAAAATTTCCACTTTTGTACAATACATCCATAATGAGTCTTGAAAGAAGTAAAAACTTACTAGAAAAAAAGGAAAATATGGAAAAAAAATTTGGTCCCAGTGGGGCTTGAACCTATGCCCCCTGAAAATTGCAGTCAAAGTAGGTTTATGGTAGGAATTGAATACTCTTCAAAAAGGAGGTACTCTATTACGGGTCCAATACCTTAATAAGACCTAGCGCCTCGCACAAGAAATAACCCCTAACTTCAAGGTTAAGATGACACTTGGTGTCAACAGTGTGTGTTAGTTATGTCCGGTCCATAACTCTGTCATTCATCAAGGGATTTTGTAATTAATGACGCAATATCCAGACCTCTAATATTACTATTACTGCAAGGTCAATGTCACACTCAGCAATTCATTAATGATTTTGAAATTATTCAGCACAATTCGAGGTTGAGCGCCTTCACTTCTTTTTTATTTAATGGGAGTTACGGCAGTATTGCGTTCAACCCTCAAAACGTTCCTCGTAATAAAGGGACGTGTCACCTGCAAGACCCATACGCATATCTCAATTGTTTACTGCATCAGTATAATGTCCTGTCCATAATTCCACCATCTATCAAGGGAAAATCACTTGTTTAACATAATCAGAAAATAGGTCTTTTTGGATGGTCCATAAGAATGCAGATTCAAGTAACTGAGCATAAACAATCAACATAAATCCCAGACCTCCAGCTCAAGGTTAAAGTCACACTTGTAGATAAACATTTTCAGTGTTTTTGTCTCGTCTGTAACTTTTATGCACGGATTTATAATTCAGTTGCCCCGCATAAGTATTCACTATTACAAGGCAATGCGACATGTGCAAAAGTGAAGGTTACAGGCACCAAACTGTTTTCTTGGTATATAGAGACTGTGATTTTTGATATTCATCCTTTCCCCGGTGCCCCGCCCTTTTCTTAACTCCATCCTCATTTTTTGGTTGCGGGTTTATCCCGCTACTAAAGTTAAGTGTATTTCTGACAATCATGTAGCATCTTTATCTGATTCCAAATCACATCCAAAGGATGTTCATGTGCTACACAAAATAGTCCCATTCATGAACAATGCGGATGAATTATCAATGATCAAGCAGTTATTATTCATCCTCTATCCATTCACACTGGCCATTTAGATTATATAAGATCTGTCAATGATAAGGTATTCCAGCCTATGGTTACATCACTGACTTCCAGCTGTCAGTTAAGTTAAGTTCATGTAAGGTCAGGCAGAGTTTATCTTAGATATGAGGCACATTAGTATTTGTTTCTTATACATGTATATTTATAGATTGGCATTTGAAATGAAAATAAATCTAGAGCAAAACCCGCAGCCACTAAACATCTCAATGCTTTGATTTTTCTTGCATATAATTAAAATGTACTTGCTGTTAGAGTTTTGAAGCAACCCATTTCTTGTATCTTTCCACAACAGTTTCTGTTTGTTGTGAGCATATTTTGCCATATATGACTCTAGCTGTTTGCTGTTGCTTTGCGTGCATCCGTGAAATACACTAATTATGAAATAGTAGAGAAAGGAAATGGTTTTGATTTCTTTTTACAAAGAATCCAAAAATAGATCTTAATCTATCTATTTATGAAAATGAAAATGGAATTGATCCAGTAAATACTGATGATCAACTGGACTATTTATGGGGAGAATCATTGTGCGTTTTTGCTTGTTTGGTAACACGTCCCTCTGGCAACGAATCTCTTTAAGCGGTTAGTGTCTATTTTAGTCTATTTTAAGAGATAACTCACAGAGATACTCAAGAGTTCGTAAAGCAATGTCAAATTGCACAAATGTTATTCTCTTTAATGGTTCTTATTATCTTGCAGTAAATGAAGGCAGAAGTAAAAGTAATGAACGAGTGGAATAAGAGCCATGGCTGAAGGAGGTCACCCTAAAGGCTTTAAAGTGACATATGGAACGCGGAAGGTTCTTGTCTACAACAAAACATATGCTGAATTCTTAAAGAAATGTATGTACATGTATATTCTTTTGTACTGGATAGTCTTTTTTCTACACAATGGAAGTACTTTAAACAAACTAAAACAACAGACAACTGACGCAAATTACCTAACCAAATCTAAATTACATATATGTTACTTTAATGCAAGAAACGTGAAATTACAGTTTAATTATTTTTCAATAATACTAATGACTTACCTACATACATAGCTACTGACAAAAGGTCTTTGTAAATCGTTTCCGTCAATATGACATTACAGTATTAAACATTTTTGGATAAAGTACAGTTTGGTTAATTTTCTTTATATGTGGATAACTGAAATATTATACTTAAACCAACCAAGTCAATACCTATTGAAAAACTTAATTTTATTGTCCCGTTTACTGTGATAACAGACGTTATTACAATTACAATTAGAAAATAACACAACTAACTTTAAACAATAAAGAACATACCAACATAGTACTTATTTTGTGCAGGTAAGGATAAATTTAAGCTAGAGGAAAAAAGTCACGTGACATTTACCCTCCCGGAGGATGACACAGAAGTAGATGAAGACTGCTTTGACGATTTACCTGATAGATCGGACATACATCTACACGTGTCTGAGCAGATAGGTTTCAACTACCACTAGTTACAAATAAATATTAAGACCATAGATAGAACGCATTTGTTTTAAAAATAATCTCTTGGCGATATATGACCATTTTGTGTCGATTCGCCGTAAAACCAAACTCACTTAAAAATAATCAAGCCCAAATTTAAATTTCCATTTAAACAAGTTTAAAGAACATCTTTCTAGATATTTCCATTTTCATTAACCACTGATATTGTGCTGTGAAATAGTAAAACAAAGTTATGCGATCATTTTCAGGGGTTCAGACAGTGGTATCTGGGTCTGAAAATGTTGAAACAGACACCGAAAATCGTAAGTTATTGTAAATATTACGAACATGAGCTATATTTACTAATATGGTGAAAGAAAGAAGGCAACTTAAGTTTGCAACGCGTTTCGTATTAAGATACTTCTAAGTGATAAGCGTAGGTTTAACTAAGATGTAATGAAAAGTTCAACATCTTAATCTTATGTCTATATAATATTTTGATAATAGTATTTCAGCTGAACATGTTTATTTAAACTTATTTTTCAGAATCAGGAAATGGTGATTCTCGGGATGATGATTACTACAATCGCTATGACACAGGTAGTGAAGAGGATTATGGAGATGTCTCTTGGTTTAAATGGGATGATGGTAATACTTCATTTAATTTCTCACTGAGCCAAGTTTTACACAAATGTTTCTAACATTGTGCTTTTGTTCTTTCATTTTTTACTTAATATATTAAAAAATCATTCATATGATTTAAATACGACGTCTCAGTTCCTGGATTTCATACAAGAATCTACTTTCCACTGATAAAGTCTCGTTATGAATCAGATAAAAGACGGTGACGTTACATACCCTTTTCAGTTACTAAGAACATACTACATTATACAATCTCCCGATTCGAAGTAATGTACTTTTTGTAAAACTGTGTGCCGATAGTATAGGTACAGCTGCACTCGGCTACATGTTTGTACATGCTGACAACCAAAATATATTATATTGCAGAAGAATCTATAAAGGAACATATATCAAAGTACGGTCAGAATGGTCTTGAATCACTACTGAAAGACAGTCTGGAAGGATGGCGACGCCAACCAGTTAATATAGCTATCATAGGTCAAAGCGGGAAAGGAATCGAGTCTGATCAATGCTCTTAGAAATATAACAGAAGTAGATAGCATGGCTGCAGAAGTGGGAGAAAATGAAACAACATTAGTATGCAGACACTACCCACATCCAGAGAATGAAAACATCGTATACTGGGATGTTCCGGGATGCGGAACGAAACATTTCCCTTCTGAGTCATACTTAGAAAAAATCCAGATTTATCGCTACGACGTTTTCCTGTTAGTTTCATCAGGAAGATTCCACGAGTTAGATATCTGGCTGGCAGGGGAACTTAAAAAGCGGAAGAAAAGACATTATTTCGTCAGAACGAAGACAGATATTGATATGGCAAATTTTAAAAGGAGACAAAGGTTTGTAAAATCTAATGCAACTGATGATGAATTATTTAGAAAATTAAAAGTAGAATTCTCACATCTCTTGGAACAACAGATGATATAAATGTGTTCCTGGTATCAAATCATCATCCTCAACAATACGAATTTCCAAATCTACTCTTGAATTTAGCTGATGAGGCCAATATTCATAAAAGGATTTCACTTACATTTGGTGTAGCTGGATTGTCAACAGCTATATTAAATGAAAAAGTAAACGCCCTACGACAGCGCACAGGCAAAATAGCCATTTTAGCAGCTTTAGGGTACATGTATGAACCTGCCATGGATCTACACATACCACTTCTTAACAGCCTTTTGCAAAATGAATTAGTCTTTTATAGACGTCAATTGTCTTTAGATGTAAACTCTTTGGAAAAACTTGCAAATATTGCACTGATGAACCTGGAAAGTTTAAAGAATTTAGTACAACTGAAATCAATACAATCAATTTCCGAAAAAGATATTGGTTTGTTGATTGATGAAGCTCAGAAGCAAACCGTCTTACAGAAACCTGACATGACAGCACTAACATTTCCGTTGTCGATATTATTACTTCCATACAAAATTTGGACTTATAAGATAATCAAGAACGTATTAAGTAGTCAACTTACTCTGATGGTAAAGGATGCCAAAAAAGTGCTCGAAACTGTTGTGTCCAAGAAAGCATTCACAGTATAGGGTTATATGAAACTAAAGCTAAATTCGTAACCAGTTTTGACACAAATATATAGAGTGACTGATAGTTATTTTCAGAACTTTCTTTAGAGCAAGAAATAAAACAAACAAAAAAGATAGAAATACGTTTAATATTCGGAAGTAAATAGTCCTTTACATGTAATATCAACAAAGTGAAACCTAAATCAATGTTTTCGGGTTTCAGTGACCTACATTCGCAAATTTAAATGAAAAAAAACTTTAAATTGATACGATTTCAAAGAAACCTAAAAGTCAGAAGTATACTTGCATCTATTTGAAATGACAAAGAAACTTTTATTCCATATAGAAAAGAAAACATTAAGTAAAAGATAACAAGAGGTCAAATGTGTTAAAGTCTCTTACTCAGGCAGTGTATAGGACTTTCCCTTTGCTTCTGTAAAATCCAGCAATTCATATGTAGTAGTAGTCATAAAAGCTTTAAGCCCTAAATACGCTACGTGGAGCCACTTAAACGGATTTATGTCTATACAAGGATACTTCAAACCAAGATCGGAGAACATCCAGCTAGCTCATGAAAGGAATTTGTTTATTTGTTTATATTTAGTAGTAATTGCAGATACTTTCATACAAATTTGGAATCGGTCAATGCGAGGACACATCTGACCATTTGTGAAAATCATATTAAATAAAGCAGTACTTGAAAAGTAGTTGTGAAAAGGTTTACTTTCCTAGCCCTCATAGCAGAAGTGTCAAACCTGAGACAGAGCAATGCAATGATGTCGGTTAAACAGAGACAATGTAAAAAAGTTATTATCAAATATGATTTTATTGAGAACATTTTGATCATGAGCATCTTGTGCATCAGGTCTATGTCGAGATATTAACGGAGAAAAAACAAATATAACTAGATTAATATAATGCATTATGATATTTGTCGAGTGGAGACTATTTTCTGTTTCGAGAAAGTATTGTTTGCAAAGTTCAATATAACAACAAGTACCATTAAAGATGTATTATGCCGGCACTATTTCACTAAAGTAGAAAAACCTCATCAAACGTATCTAATTTAGCTAAACATAACAAATCTGTGTATGTAGAGCTGCATTTACAATTAAACACCATGTAGTAACAGTCTTTTTAGACGCACTATGACTAGCTATGTAATATTTGAGTGTGTACAAGCCTGTTTTAGCATTCAATACCGTTTTCTTTTACACAATCTGCTTCTTTCTGTTTTACATAGATGCTGTGCAATCATCATTCATTTCGTTCAAATATGAAAATTTGATCAAAACTGATATCAATCAATAGATATTTCAGTTGAAAAGGGTAAAAAAAAATGTTATGGCACTTATCTTGAATAAGGCTGCAGTGTTCTATCCCTGCATTGAAAAGCGCGCATACAATACTCAATGTAGAATAACGTATTAAAATTTCTGATCGAATTGATATGTTTATTACAAAATGAAGCCAGGAAAAGTTTTTGTAAACAACAAGTCAATGTACCAAACCCTGAAATTGGTTCTTCCAACACCTGGAAATTTCAATTCGTTTGGTGCTTTGAAATAGCTAAATACAACTTCGAAGGTTTGACAATGAAAACGCCAGGATACACTGAGAACATTGCTCTTTCTGCAAATTTTTCGGATAATATCTTAGCTTTGGCTTTTTCCAATTAGAAAGAACTTTCCTTACACCCTTTATATTAAGTTTCATAGATTGAACTCTTGGTTATGTAGTTCCCATATAAGTACGGGATACTGGGTGTGTTCCCTGTGTGTGGAGGCCTCCAAGTATACTTTAAGCATGTATTTCGTACTGGAATTGACAGTATTACGATCATGTATTATATAAGCAGTTATGTTTTTCTCCGATTTAACTAGTTTTAATATATCCGATACTGAATACATTAACGTTATGAAAGACGAAATGCCCGGTACAATGCATGTTGTGATGTTTCACACGATAGTCACTTGACTTTAAAGCATAATTATAGTAGTTTATTCATCCTATCTATATGTAAATACATTTAATTGTATTAGATAGATTGGCGTGTAAATAATATATTTTAAGACAAATTGCTGTATAAAATGAGAAACATGTACAGTAGTTCTTGTAAAACAACTAATTATAAAGTTTTGCATGTTTTTCTTTTTCAACAGAAGGATTCTTTTAGAATTTAGAGCAGACTCAAGTATGCAAACGGTTCATATATATTACGACAGCAACTGATTTGAGAAATGTCATCTTTGTTTCAATATATGTCATTACCTAATACATGTACATGACTGTGTGTATTTAATCGGAATAAATATAGTATTATGATAGTGTTTGATTATTCTGTTTACCTTGGTTGTAATCCTATGAGATAAGAACGATGATGTCATACTGCACGAATTGTTCGTTACTGCTTCAGGGAGGGAGTTAGGAAAGAGTCATGGTCTAATGTTAAGCCAACCTTTGGCCACCCTTTGTCTGTCGTCGTCCGTCCGTTCATTGTCCATAAAGAAGTTTACGGTCTAGATGACATATTGCTTTTGAAATCGTCAAGAAACTTCTGCACAACCCGGGACTTGATGACGTAGACAGTAGTGTGCCTTTTATGCACCCGAGCACAATTGACTGAACCGTCCTTCCACTTGTTTGTTCGACCGTGCGAACTAGATTGCCTTTATTCCATATAAATGACTCGATTTTGTTAATACTTGCACTCAACTATCTTTGTGGCAAGACCTGCAAACTGACTTACATATTAAATTCCTTGACCCCATATGGCCTTCACATTCAAAGATAAAATATTCTTAAACAGCATTTTTGGTCCTACATCCATCATTCAAAAAAGCCAGTTAATGTTAATACATACACTATCATTGTGTAAAACATACAAACTGACCTATATATAGATGACCTAGGTCCTTATAAGACATCCACCTTCAAACTTAAAACCAAGAAACAACATGTTTAGTCCTTCAACCCTGATAATGTCCATAATAATACACAACAAACCTTGTGGCAAGACCTACAAACTGACCTATATATAGATGATATTGTCCTTCATGCATTTGTAAGAACGAAATTGCCTACAGCAGACATTAATGAACCGATTCTGTTCAAACTCGCGCTCAACAATCTTTGTGAAAAGACCTAAAAACTGACCTATATACAATTACATTGACCTTCATAGACCTTAACCTTCAAACTTAGAAACTTAATAAACAACAGTTTAGTTAAAATGATCGTAAATGGCTACTATTTTTGTCGTTTTCAAGAGGATGTTTTAATAGGCGAATAAAGGCGTGTTAGCAAAAAGACCACATTTTGCTGACACGCTTTCGTTTTCATTTATGCGCGTTCTATGGCGAAGACTACATCAACGAATATTTAAAGCAAGTGAGTGGAGATATGATATGGTATTAATTTGATAAAGCTTCGTATACTTTGTTGCCCTCGCTTTTCACGAAACCTGATAGAAATTTTTATCCTCATAAACTCAAATACAAGTGAATCTTTTGCATTCTCTCATTTGCATGCCATATCAGGTCCCGCACATTCGTTGTTCCTCAACGTCATCTGTGCAAAACGGAAAAGTGGAATACCACAGGTCGCCCAATTCGACATAAAAAATGTTGCAGGCCCTGTTCATTGACGGTATTGGAAATATAGGCTTTCGTCCAGCTTGGTTTAGGTTTAAATGGCAATAAGTCATAGAGACAAGATATTTATAACCAGATGGGGACTAACTGGGTCTCACTCATCGCAAATTTTATTTTAACTGTTATGAACGAGATTTCATGCATAGTTTGTCCATAGAAGCTTTAAATTACACCAACAATTGTTATTTAGAAATAAAAATACATGATAAAAGAGTCGGTTTCAATTTTGAAATTTGTCATTATCTTCCATCTGGATGGATATGTCTCTAAAAGCTTATTCTTTTGCAAGATCGAGCTTGCTCAAAGATTTTATTATAGGAATCTTTCTTTACAAAAAATATACTGCAACAGGGCTACCGCTAACACAAATTATGAACATGTAATTTTACTAAATTTTACCAAAGATTATCCAAACCTCTAACGAAATAGTGCACAAACCTTAATACAAGTCTTAGGTTTTCACCTGGCGGGGATAACTTTTACTTACACTGTCTTGTGACTTTGGTACATGATGGGGATAAGAGTCAGGTTAGGTGCACCATAAACTGGTTTAAACTCCCCAGTGGTTGTTTTGCCACTGACCGTTCCAAGGCGGTGCCCCACTGTGTTCCTGTATTTGTTTGTTTTGTCCGTGTGTGTGTGTGTGTGTTTGTTTTGTCCGTGTGTGTGTCTGTGTGTGTTGATCGTGTGTGCCTTTGGGATGGCTGCGTTTTTGGAACGTGGCTTTCCCTGTAGTACAATCTTCCTTGTTTTTTAACTTTTTACGGTTGTACGGTTTTCCCCATACAATATTGTATATAAATTATGGTAAACTAAATATAATGCTTTGTTGAATTATTTTAGAAAGGATACAAAGAAAACATTGTAAAACACAGTGCATTTTGGTGATTGCACCTCTGCACTTGTGATGCCCATAGCACGTATAAGGTGATACCAATTTAACCGTCAGATAGCAAGTTAGTTCGGTTTTGTTTTGATGGCAATTTTTATTTTGATAAGCTCTGCCTTTTAGTGCATTCTTTAGCTGTGTAACTTTGGAAGGGTTTACCAGGGTGTCAGAATTTTGTGTAAAACAAAAATTAAAGTCGGATGGGATAATCCAGTTTCTTGAGAGTTTGAAGGGGTTGAAACAATATGTAAATGTGGTCCCTTGTTTTGGAAATATTTACGGGCGGTATCTCAGATTTATGTTTTACATTAGCGGATGGGAAACGTGAGAGCCCTACAAAGATACTTGTACATTTTTACTTTGAGTTAGATTCAGTTCAAATGGGGGAGTGGACGTTATCATTATATTTACACTACCCTACCGTTCGTAAAGAGGACCAATCAATCAAGCTTTATAAGCACAATTTAAACAAGAGTATTTTCTATTATTTTAAGCTTTTAACGTTTCAAGGCCTTGAAATATAAGAGCTGATTTAACATTTTCTTACATAACAATTAATTACATGTAAATACATTATCATTTATTTTTTAGCAAAGAGGTTAATTTTGAATACAATGATAATTTGTTCATAAATAACACTCGGTCGGGTGATATTCGTTTAAACAAAACGCTACTGATTTATATTCATTTTTTATTATCCTTCAAGTAAACAATATATAAATAACACATGGCAGTGAGGGTGTTAATTTATATTGTCAACCCGTAATACCTGTGCAGATAAGCAACCAAAACATTTTTCTGCAAACAAGTGCGTCTAACAACGCGGATTAATGTAATTTGTTGAAATACCATCTATTGAGTGCGATGCGCAAAGGACACCTCTGTGCAGATTACCCGTGGATTATTCGAAAACGCAAATCGGAGTGAGAGACTTAAAAATTAATACATTTTGAGATATAGGGACTTGTAATTAGGTGTTTAACACGAGGTATAATAATGTAAAATAGCCATAGACCAACGGAGACTATTTTGAATAGTTAATTTCAAGCAATATAAAGTTATGATATTTTTCAATTTCCACCATGCCAGATGATATGCATTTGATTGACATTCTACCGGGAGAATTTCATTTGAATACCACCCGGGTGATATTTGTTTGAATAACAGCTGCCGGGTGTTATTCATTGAAATAACGCCAAGTCTGGTGATATTCATTTAAATAATACCCATGCTGAAATGCGTCCCAATAATATGTTCATTGGACAGTGTCGACAAAACTATACAATGCAGAGTTTAATTGAAATCGGTCCTGATATAAACAGAGAAAAGATGGTGAGCCGCGACAATATAATGGTGAAGCGCGACCTTACTGTGGTGAAGCGCGACAGAACGATGGTGAAGCACGACAGTATGATGCTGAAGCGCGGCAGTATGATGGCGAAGCATGACAGTACGATGGTGACACGACGATGGTGAAGCGCGACAGTATGATGGTTAAGCGCGACAGTACGATGGTGAAACGCGACATTTTGATGGTGAATCGCAAAAGTACGATGGTGACACTTCGATGGTGAAGCGCGACAGTACGATGGTGAAGCGTGACAGTGTGATGGCAAAGCGCGACAGTACGATGGTGAAGCGCGACGGTACGACGGTAGCACTACGATTGTGAAGCGCGACATTACGATGGCGAACCGCGACAGTGCGAAGGCCTGTCAACATCGTACCATCACGCTTGACAGTAAGATGGTAACAGTACGATGGTAAAGCGCGACAGTACGATTGTGAAGCTTGGCAGTACGATGCTGAAGCGCGAATGTACAGCGGACTGTCATCATCGCACTGTCAGGCTTCGCCATCGTACTGTCGTGTTATCACCATTGTACTGTTGCACTTCGCCATCGTACTGTTGAACCTTCGCACTTCGCGTTCACAGGGGGCAGACGCTGGCCCTAACGTAACGCCGTAGTATTGTCCAAGTTCCGAGATAATATGTACCTAGCTTTGGTTGTGGAAACCATAGGCTTCGCATCTGTTATGATATGCCTAGCATCTAAGTTTTGCATCGATATCAACGTTACGTTCCTTTGCTTAAAGGTATAAAGCTGAATGTATTATGAAGCCGTCAGGCAGGTATGTTATACTGCCACATTAATTTATATTTATCTTGGAAGCGTCCGGTGTCCTTCCGGTCGACGGAATTTCGAACAATTCTGCGGGACACCTCGTCAGTTTATCTGAGTGACCTCAACATTCCATTCTTGTACATAGAGTATTGTATAATGTGAACATAGATCAAACCTATCTCTATAATTAAATAAATAATTTAGTGTTACACGTTTGTTTTGAGTCATTTATTTTGAGTCATAAAATAAAGAAGCCTTGGAACGGTTAGTGGCGAACACACCACTGGGAGTATAAACAATATGACCCGGTTAATGATACAAACAAATGTGCCTTTTTACGATCTCCTCAGATCGTTCAACACGACTTTTATGTCGTGTTATTAATACTGTTTAGTTTCTCAGCTTGAATATTTTGGCATGGGTGGTTCCAATACTCCCGCTTTCAAAGCTTTGGGTATTGTATGAGAACCCATTAGATATGGTGCCTGCTTTTTAATTAATGTATTTTGGAAGTTTCTGTGATATGCAGGCTCCATAACCTTAGATTCCCTTTCTAAATTCCAGTTTGTTTGGTTCTGCCTACTGTTTTTTTCTTTTAGGGTAAAACCATTCTTTTAACTTGGGACCATACGCCGTTTTTCATGGAATTACACGCTAGTGTATCATTTAAGGTTCCATGCGCAACGCTGAATGAATACTAGTACTTCTGCGGATGTCTCCAGATTACGCAATTAACCCATACCCACACGACTATACCGGATGTATTTAAGCGTAAGTAAAATATTTCTTGCAATACGTATCGCGTCACTTACATATATACACTTTGAGACTATGACTTTCATGTCATAATATTAATGTACGATCCACTGAATTCAGAAAATATTGCAACATTATAACACGATATATTTCTGCTTTCAATCTTGTTTTAAATATATGTTCTTAAATGTTATATGTTCTTAAAATCTTATACAGGGTCTCGTAGGCAGCTGACATCGAATCACTTCCCCCTCACCGAAGTGGGTTCGAGCCTCACCAAGGGCGTTGAATTCTTTATGTGAGGAAGCTATCCAGCTGGTTAACCGAAGGTCAGTGGTTCTACCCAGGTGCCCGCCCGTGATGAAATAATGCACGGAGGGGCACTTGGGGTCTACCTCCACCATCAAAACGGGAAAGTCGCCATATGACCTATAATTGTGTCTGTGCGACGTAAAACCCAACAAAAACAAAAACAAATTAAAATATTTTATTAGTGTCAATCTATATTGAATATATTAAATTATTATTGAATAAAATAATAAAATGCGAGCCTCTTCAAAGTATTTATTAATTTTATGTAATGAGTTCAGTAAATTAAATGTGGAAAGGCACACATGCGATTTTTTTTTTCTTATGTTAGCTTTTCGTATTACCTATTTTACACCAAGACAATTCGACAATTCGATTAAAAAATAATTAAAGGTAGGAAGTACGTGGCACCCCGGCGTAAACGTCAAAGCTTTATCACTCTAGCGTATTGCCAAATTTATGTATTAACTTTATTTCACTCCGGCGACATCAAACATGTGATAAAGTTGTACTTGTCTGAGTTAGCTGTCATACTGTTTTATTCGATATGTACAATAATTATGTTTGCATAACAGCCTCGTTCTGAAAAGCAACAAATACAAAAGTAAAAAGAAATCATCGCCTAGTCCTTGGGCCGCTGCAGATGTCAACGCACAAAAAAATAATACTGGTTATATTATATTATTAGATTATTGCTAATTGGTAGTATTACACTATATAGCAATATTCAATTTTAGCATTTTTATTCAATTCATATGTAAACATGAAAAACAAAATGTATGTAACGGGACAAGCTTACTGTAACAATTATACATAGATAAAATGAATAAAATACATGTACATTACCCCTAGCTACAGAAAATCAAAACCTGAGGAAAATAGGATTTTGGCAATTGTTTTAATGCTGAAACATATTTAACAAGCTCACCTGTGTACAAGGCTTCAAGTGTGTTTGTAAAATGCACTGGTACAAGTACAGTTTTAGGTTTCTTCTATGTTTGCCTATATTATATACATGCCACACACATTTTTGAAACTAGGGTAATTATTTGAACAATTACGATAGACAGTACAACTCTGATATCACAGCCAAATATCATGACTCTAGCCATTGTTGATTCAAAGAAAAAGACCCATATGTTCAATGAACTGGAACCATTGAACAAGTTTGAAAGAGAGCTACCCGGAGATAATTTGTGTAAAGTTTCATCAACATCTATTCAGTTGTTTTGGAGGAGATGTTGTTTAAAGAAATCGTTGATGAAAAGTGGCCACGCCCTCTGGTGGCCATGATTTTTGGCGAATCAGAAAAATTTGAAAAATATCTGTAGAAGGTCACACAAGGACAATTTGTATGAAATTATTTTAAAATCGGACTAATAGTTCCACACAAGAAGATTTGTAAAGTTTCCACTATATACATATAAGGAAAAGTGACCACGCCCCCTGGCGGCTTTTTTTTGTGAAATTAATTCAAAATCGGAACATCGGTTAAGGAGATATCGTTTGAAGATTTTTCTATTTTTAGCTCTGCGGCTCCCATGTGCAACCAGGCGGAACCGTTTGAACAACTTTGATAGAGGACTATCCAAGGAATATCCATAACAAGTTTCATTAAATTCTATTCAGCGGTTTTGGAGGAGAACCGACAGACCGACAGACACAACGTGAACACAATAGCTCACCATAGGCACTTTGTGCTCAGGTAAGCTAAAAATTAACAGTAGTATCTCAAAAGCATATCACTCACTATCAAAATTTATTATTCGTATACATTAATTGACTAATTACTTGAACAAAGCAAAACTGAAATGCATACTTTAGTAATAATAAATATGCTCCTGTATTTTATCAGTTAATAAAATATTAGCAGGATTTCAGATGCATAAGTGTTTAGCATGCTTGATCTTATCGACTGCTTATGTTTTATTAACTATAATAGTATTATTGGAACATATTTATTATTTCGATTCTAATCACGTAAATATTTCGCACATTACAGTATGATACTTCATTCGTAAGCTGTAAAAATTAAATAACATTTAGTACTTTTAGTTAAAGTATACAGTAGTAATAATTGTGATTTTTTTCCAGCAGATATAAAAACTTCATTCAAAGTTTACAAAGTCTATGCAGTTTCTAAAAGAGTTTACCACCCCAGTGCACAAATACACTCAAGGACATTTTGGGAAAGGTATTAAGTAAATGTAAGTTTAACTAAGTAAAACTTGAGTATGCATGATTGGAAAATAGATTACAAAGTATTAATTAGTGGCATAGTAGTTGATATTTTAGTGTCTGCATTAACAGCACTGCAGATGTTGTAAAATTTACGGCCATACAAAGGACACTGATGTTGAAGGCAAAATCTTTTCTCACTCTTACATGCAAATGGATATCAGTTAGTATTTATTTGTCTCAGAATATTTGATGTATTTTTTAAACGGCATTTAACTGAAGTAGAGGTGGAATTTCCTGTGTTACAATCGTAGAGTAAAATGTAACAGCCAAGACTATTTAATTGTAGATTCATATACGGGGTGTTTGATACTGTGGATCATGATAGAATAAATGTTTATAAATGTCCTATAAAAAATAAGACGTTAGGATAAATTTCCCGGAAGCAAAGAGCACACCAAAGACAACAAGAGAGTCATGCTCGCAAAGAAGGCATCCAACAAAAAAAATTGGTTTAAAGATATAGCAGACGGATTGCTTCAAAATCCAACAACAAGTACACATTAATTATACATATAGACACGGGTATGGGAAGAGAAAGGGGTGGATATTATGGGTAAATAGAAAATAAAAAAACAACAAGGAAAACCGGGAAAGCAACGCTGAAAAAATGCAGAAAGACACACTCACAGACAGACAGACAGACAGACAGACAGACAGTCAAACAAACAGACACAAACACACTCACACAGATTGGAGTAAATCAATATGTCTCCCATGTGGTGGGAGACACAATAAAGACACAATAAAGACTATAAATGTACACGTGAAGTTATAAATTGTAAAGAAAGATAACTTTAAATCTCGAAAGATATCATACTACGACATGAAAATCATGAAACACGATATTACACAAGAAAAATTTTGCAAAATTTTCGGACACATTATAGTTTTAATAGTTTTCAAATTTTCTTTCAAAAAAAGTTCTATTTTTTTTAAAGGTAACAGCAAGTTTCAGTGATCATTTTTATTCCCGTTGTCCTTTGCACATGTGTTTGTGATTATGTTTATATGTGTGCCACTTTAAGCTTACTAGTATGTTACAAATGTATGTAGTTTACTCCTTTTTCGAACTGAATATCTACGCCGATGCATAAAAATAATCTCAGGTCTTACAGCAAATGCGATTAAGAATACAATCTACCAGTATTCTTGCACAGATGGTCCGTACATACCACGTGCCTCTTTAACCTGAAATTCATAGTAATTAATGAGATATCTTTTATTAAAAAGATTATTGTTTTACTTCTGTGTAAGAAATGAATATTTATATTCAAAAGCATTTAACTTTTGTTATTTACAGTAAACATCATCTAATATCATATGATTTACATATAAAAATAACTTGTAAATTACCTTTAATACATATTGTTATCATGGCTCATAAACATGTTGACAAAACTTCCAGTCCGATTTCGTCAATAAAATTCCGAATGATATCCCAGTCGATTCGGACTGTTGGAACCCTTTTTATTGCCTTTACCAGAACATCTATCGTCGCTCTTTCAGCCTTCTGTTTTCGCCATTCTAAAAGCATGCCAAATTTTTTCATGATAGCATCCTGATTGTCTTCATTCAAATGGTCTATTTGAACCTTTTTGAGTCCCAATTCTAAGCCAAGAATTTCCCAGTTTTCCCCGATAGAATTGGAGATTTTACTAAGCTGTTTCTCGGATGGTACCACCTGTGGTATTTCATTAATACTAATATTGCCCTCTAAGAACCATTCCTGTTTTGCATCATTCACACTTATTTTGTGGTTCTCCAAATCCGGACAGGGAACGCTTTGTTTTCCTTCTATTAGTGACAGATCAGCGAGCTGACTGCAACCAACTCCATGGCTTGTGTGACTGCATCTGTAGTGTAGACGGTACGGTTCCACATGTTCACTGGTGTTTAGTTTTCTAAACTCATGATTAACAAGTTTTTCTGCAAAACGCCTGAAATTATCTCCCATAGATGGTGAGCAACCAAGACCTAAAACTTGCAATTCTATGGTTCTTTCTTTAACATTCAAAATTATGATTCCGGTTTCATACATGTCAAGCCTGAATACTGCGTAGTCCTCAAACAATAGAAACTGGTCGTGGAACGAAGCAATACTCCAATTTCCAAGGGCTGCGGCAAACAAACGATGACATATCGTTGGTAATACTGCTGAGTTATCGAAAAGCAGAGCAATCCGGACAATTGTCTGTTTCTTTCCTCGAAGAATGTCGTTGATCTTCGTTTGTGTTATTTGGTTCTTCAGTAAACTTGGAACGATGTACCAGCCTAACCTTTCGGTCACCTGACATTGCTCATCGAATCTCATGACTTCTGATATAATGTGTTGTTTCTTCAGAAAGAACAGTAATATTTCCCTATTTGCCATGAAGTTTTTGTCTTTGTTCATCTTCCACTGAAAGTCGATAAAATCATTTTCAAGTTTTGCTTCTTTCACAAGGCAGCTCCATAAAGGTCGAGCCTCAGGATGATCATTTCGGCAAAACCTTTGAGATGTTATGATACATTTGAATGCATCGATAAGATACTGTGGATTGATAACGACGTAGTCCGAGACTGGATATTCATCGAAGAAGAACAAAGTTCCTTTGGCATGGTGGTACTGCAAAAGCAATTTGATTTGCTCCTCATCGCCAAGCGGTAGAATGTTTCCAGCGTCAATTTTCTTTAAATCCTCTAGTGAAATTATATTTTCATTTCTTCTCTTCTGCAAAGCGTCTTCTAAAGGTATCCATTTTGCCGGTATTTTGACATTTATGGCTTTTTCCTTCCCTAATTTAACAATTTCCATCCGAAGAGACTCGATACCACAATCCGTGGACGACATGTTATCAACGACAAAGTCCTTTGAATGAATATGTTTTATGACATCTGTGTTTTCGAAGCGTTTTCTTACGTCTTCGAAGTATTTCTTTGCGAGAAGTTGCTTAGCATTTTCGTCTCCGTGCAGTTTGTCTTTGTGTGTTCCGACAAGTATAATCAGCGGATCATAACCGTTTTGCATTCCAACAAAGGAATGAATGGAATTTAGCCAGAATTGGATGATGTATTCCACATTTCTATCACCAGTCTCTGCCGGGAACTCGGTACCCAAAAGGCTGCAGTCCATGTCAAGAGAAAGATTCATGACAAGAAGATATATCGCCTTTCTACTATGAAACATCGTATGTGTTGCATAGAATACATACTGACCACTAAAGTCCCATATGTCAAAGATAACCGACTCCTGTTCGTCTTCATTTATAACTTCAAAGTAAGTTGGCAATTTTTGACTTTCTTTTTCAAGAACAGGCATTGCATCATCAGTAACTAAATCATTAGAATTGTCCGTGTCAGTTAAATCTGATGAACTTGCTGTCGAATACAGTCGTTGGATTTTATTTGAAACATCGCTTTCGTCAGATTTAATGCATATCAGATTTCCATCTTGAGATTGCTCACATCGATAACGATCAACATCTATTCCATTTGTAGCTTCAACCCCATCTATACTTTCTCCAACTAGTCTCCTAACCAAGGTTGTTTTTCCCTGTGCAAAATTCCCAACAACATTTATTCGAATACAACGATCAGTTTCCTTTCCATCCTGCAAAGCTTTTATATATCGAAGTCTTCTGTAAGGATTATCGCCAGTCTCTTTCGGTACTAAAACAGAAAATAAACGACATTTATTGAAACATACAGCTTACTCAACAGTAAATTACAAGTTGTTTGACAATTATAATGTTAATTTGCAAATATAGCAGTGAGTTTTTACGATCAATTCCATAGCTTTCTACGCATCTTAGAGAAGGATATAATGTTATACTTAGAATGGCCGACCAAAAAAGAATCTGAATTTGCAACAATAGACTAATATAATCTCATGTAATAATCTCTACTTATTGATTTTCGACATACAAAACCCATAGTAGGTAATTATCCTGAATCAAACTGTAGTATTTTATAACATTCGAATGTTGACTGGACAATTAAATATTGTTTAAAGCACGAAAAACCCAAAATTGGAAAATACGCGAAAATACGTTTTTGTTGTCTGAAGTTAAGTATATCACTTGTAAATTCAGAATCCCTTACTGAGTACTTGTCAACAGTAAAAAAGACGTCATCAAGCAAAGTTAACACAAGTTGTGAATAAAATCTAAAATCGATGCTAAAATAAGTTAGAACCATTCTGAAAACAAGTGTAAAGAGATAATTTCATTTTAATTCAAGATAAATTTATTGTTCTTGTGATGTCTATATTTCATCTTGGAATCTTTCATAGTATCAATTTAATTAAATTCTCTTAAACGCACTGACCTCAAGATTTGGCAAAAAAATCTTTCTTTTAATTTAAAGTTTGGTCATATTATAAACATTAGAATATGAGTTTTTGTTTCTAAAATATTTTTAAAATTCCAAATGAAGAAAAAAAGATGACTGCGTCTGACCGTCGCGGCAATAAAGACATTTCTCGTCGTCGTAACCACTAGCGCTATAGAGGAATTTGTGAATTATGACTACAAAAATATAGATATTTATAATCCAGACAGTTTACCTGACGTATAGTGTTACAAACGCTTTTCTATTTTCATCGTAAAAAGTAGTAAAAACAGAAAATTCTCATGTGTTTCCATAACATACAGTTTGTCAGTAATTAAGTTTTAAAGCCTTCTTAAAGGGCAAAGAAGCCCTGAAAATAAATTAATTGTATATGAAAGCCTCTCTCAAGCCTTTCATAACGCTGAAAGAACTTTTGAAATCGGATAATTGTTGAAAAAGATACAGCAGTTTAAAATTTAGGAAAATGGCTGATCATAGAGGCAGCCATTTTAGTGTGTTTATGACGTCATTTACACACTGCTGAATTCTTTATTTAACAAATAACCTTTCAAATATATTAATTTCATCTCATTATAGCTTGAAAAGTTACAAACTGTTCTATTGAAATAAGTAAATACAGTAAATACAGTACACTTCTAATTTTAAGCAAATTTTGAAAATTCTTTCACTTCTTAAAGTGGTTCAAGAAATTTTAGCAGAAGGAATTAACATAAGAACAACATTGCATTCCCTTTAAGAAATATAGCTTTTATTTCCAGATATCTAAAAAAATTTGTCGAACGATCTGGAGGCCAGTCCCTTTAGGCATTGGAAAAGTTATAGTATGATCACAGGTGATTCAAAGTGACTTGATATAGCGCCTACGCTTTTGTTGTGGATATAATTATCATACCTGTGTCACTATTCGTTCCAGTTGATTCCACATTCTTTTTGTTCGATGTCTGGAAAGAAAAACATTCATACACATTCTTAAACGATCACATTAGGTCGAAATAATGTAAATGTCAATTAATTTAAACGAATTTACTTTTTTCTGGTGCACATACAACTTTCTCTAATTTAACGATGACAATTTAAGGACGGCATAATGCTTTTCTCCATCTCTGGCATTAACATTATACTTCTTATGAATGCTAGGAACACGGTATCCAACACTGTAAGAAGTAGTCCGTGTAATAAGTTGTTTACTATATACATAAATACAGTAACGAGTTTTGATAATTCAAATCATTTAATCATACAAAATATAGACGTAAAAGAAGTTTTAATTTTGATGGTACGGTAAGATTATTTAAAAAATTATCAATAATGTCCTTTACAAAACTGTTTCTATTAGGTGTATATAATAACCTATTTTTATGAAGACTTACAGTAAACAAACATATAAAATCATGGATAAGAACAGAATAAGTTCTTTCTCTCCGAATGAATTGACTTTACATGATTAACAGAAAAGTGTGAAGTAAATACATACTTTTTGTCGCTGTCTTTTCTTAGCTTCCTGAAAAACAGAAATCAAGTGCACTTTCATCTACATTTTTAGTTCAGGCATCAACGCCAATGCGCGAACAATTTAATTATTTCATTTCGTTATTTCATTTGATTTTATTCAGTTTCCCCCATTAACGCTATTATGTTACGTTATTGTTTTAACTCAGATTCTAAGCGGTAAGCAGAATTAACAAGAGCTGTCGGAGGACAACAACGCATGACTATTCAACGGCTTTGTCAGTTGAATGAAATAAAGGTCGGAAAAGGGGCATAGTTTTGTAAGAAAAGGCAAAACAGAGTTACTGAACCTATACAATGCATATCAGCTCATGACAGTAGACAAGCGTGTGAAGTTTCAATCTATTCCCATAAATGGGTACTGAGATACCAGCTTACATACAAAAACTAACCCAAAAACTGCCAGGTCGAAAAAGGAGCATAAGTTTGTAAAACTGTCAAGTATAGTTATGGAATCTGTGCATAGCATGTTAGATCATGACAGTGAACAAGTATGTAAAGTTTCAATCCATTTCCGTTATTGGAAACTGAGATTCCAGCTTACATACAAAAACTTGACAAGTTGAAAAGGGACATAATTTTGTAAAAAAAGCAAAACAGAATTATAAAACCTGTGCAGTACAGGTCACTTAATCACATTGAATAAGTGTGTAAAGTTGAAGTCAAGTTCGGTTTCTTAGTCACCGGCTTACATACCAAAAAAATTGAACAAATCGGGACGCCAGCGCTAATGAGTCAAATAGCTTTACCTATTCTTTGGATTGTCGAGTTAAAAAGTGTTATTAATACAATGCAACAGCAGTGAAATGCAAACAAAAATAAACTCATTGAGGTTTGCGTTTCTTTGCCTCAAAAACTAAAATAGTAAAATGTAATGTATCTTTTGATAAGTAATTTTATCAGATAAAACTTTAAATTTCAGGTACTGTTTACTGTTCATCTTATGACAAACCGGTTTTCATTAATGTTACGTGACAGAATGCAGAATTGTTCTCAGGTAGGTAAATCTTTATATAGAATTTCAAACAAAGCTGTGTCGATTTTGAAATAAATGAATATCCTTCTTACCATGTATGGCTCATGAACTATTTCTTCAGCTAAAGTACCAGATTTGTCACCGTTTAAAGTTTGATTTAATTATGAAGGTTTAAAAAAAGGACGACACTGAGGTCACAAAATTTATTTATTTAACCTGAACTTGTAGCGGGAGAGGGGCTGGGATTTTTCTTTGCGCATTTTTTTTTTTTTTTTTTTTTTTTTTGCTTTATATAACTGTCAGATTTTTTTCAGTACCTGAAGGACAGAATTATTTTTCAAATGAAACATAAAATAACCTCTTGTTTTTCAAAATACGTTATTCAAAAACAAATAAGCACGATAAAAATATGTTTACATTCTTTATTGAAAAAGTTTCTCTAGTAGATAATATAGCTCAAATGCAAATCTCTTTGAATAAATTTGCAAATAAGAAGCAATTTGACCCAAATTATAGTTCCTTATTTTGACTACTATAATATATTCCTAAAGGGAAATATTTTCAAATATGTCATTAAAATACTTAAGGTATTCGGCCCCTAATAGTAATGTTTAAAAAATGGCATTTGCTTGGTATATTCTTACACTTGACCGTGCTTCGCACTTTGTTGCAAATTTTTAAAAACTTTTACCGTGCCGTTTTTTATAAATTGTGTGTAAATTATGGTATTTCCTCAAGCTCAAGTAGAGACAAATTTCAAAGTGGCGGCCTTTATCCAAAACGTTTGCAGAGAATTCATTATACCATTATTTTTTATGAAAGAATCATCAAACTATTGGTAAACAATTATAAAACTAAAAAAAAAAGTGTCAGTATCATTTTTTTCTAGGGTGCCTCAAGTAAACAGATTTAATGAGACAGAATTCTATTTCCAACATTGAAAAATTAAGGTCGAATTCTGCCGGTCTGTTTTGAATTTTGCTCACTTCATTCAAAACAAACTGTGGGGCAGAATTAAAATCGACCTACATTTCTTCCACAATATGTAATCTAAAGAATGAAGGCAAAATAAAGAACTTTTACCGCACGTAACTCAGTAGTTTTAAAGATATCTAACTCTACCCCTTCTATTTCAGAGGTAAATTCACTTTGAACAGCAAGAAATCGCTTATCAAATGAATATTTTCCGTTTTTGTACAATAAATCAATAACAAGTCTTGAAAGAAGTAAAAACTTACTAGAAAAAAAGAAAAAATAAGGAAAAAAAATTTTGGTCCCAGTGGGGCTTGAACCTACGCCCCCTCTGAAAATTGCAGTCAAAGTAGGTTTGTGGTAGAAATTGAATACTCTTCAAAAAGGAGATACTCTATTATAGGCCTAATACCTTAAAGGATAATTGAGCTACAAAAAAATGGATGTTCGGGGACAAATAAGGGGGTGCGGGGGCATGCTACCTCGAAAAGTTTTGAATGGTAGTACAGTTCTATATATTTGGAAAGTTTATCTCCCCGCTTTTAAAATTACGAATTAAATAAATTATACCTGTGAATATCATGAAAATGTCCAGGCCTTTGGACGTAATAGGTAACTATGCTTATGGCTACCCTATATACACCAGTATGTATTGCCTTGTGTTAATTCTCGATAAAGTTCAACTACTTTTTCAACAATAATTACTTTTATGTAAAACAAGTATCAGGACTTTCTGGACCTAATTCAAGCTACAAGCAGTCTGATGGGAGGAGATAATGCTACTGATACTACATGTATTGCAAGTGCAGGGAGCAGAAAATTTGTTTTAAAATGAACTTAGGCTGACTCTGTCAGGATATAAATCAATTACCTTGAAAAAATAAATGAATAAGAAGCATTGTACTTACCCGAACCTTATCTATAAGCGACTGGTCCTGAAATTGAAAACTGTTAAGATTAATTTAGATTGTCCTCGACAGTGTAAGACAAAATATAAACAAGTTAAACGTATTTATTTTCAAATAACATATTCGTTGTGCCTGTATGCTGAAAATCTAGTACAAAAGCTTTCAATACCCATGTATACTAAATGTGTACGTCCTGTATATAAGGGCTATAAACATTGATTTTATAACTTTACAAAAAGTTTCGTAAAAGAACAATTTCAAAATTTTGTAAGTTCACTTGATGTAATGATACACTTTAGTGTGTTATATTAGTGAAGCACTATAAGCGCTATGGCTAACATAGGTGATTTTCGAGTTATTAAGAATATTGCTAGTAATTCGGTCGGAAATGTGATTCCGTGGTTAAATCGAAAGAAATCCGAAGTAAATATATCCTACTTTTCCTATTTTTGCGCAATTCGAGTAGGACGATTGCTTTAATCGGACTTTTTCATCTAATGGAAGGGCGAATGTAATGAAAAACCCGTTTGCAGGTAAAAAGACAGGAAAGTAATGAAAATGCAGTATACGGTTTATGTAAGATGCATGCATGTTAAAGTGATATTCTATAACTATATTGTTAATAATGTGTCTATCTAACAATAAAGGCTATCAGAAATAAGCAAAGGGATAAAATTGATGTCCAGAAACGAGTTATTTTTGTTTAAAAAAATGTCTAAATGCAAGTGCTTTAACTAAATAACTCACAAAAGCATGGTTGCTCGTGATTTTTATGTTTTCGTTCTGTTTTGATGTAAGCTATTTATACAGTAAAAATGAAAAGAAATTGTGTCCGCTGAAAGGTTATGATTAAAAAATGTACATTTTTGTTACATTTTAGTATATAAAACGACGAATTTCTCGAAAATAATTTTTTTGAAAATCATGTAAATGTTGAAATTAACATAATTATTTGTATCGGTTATGTAATACTATATGTACAGAAGACAAAAATTAAGAAATTCAATTTGCTGTCTGCGTCAGTTGTTCGTTCTCATATTTGAACATCAATTTCAAATTGAATTTGCATTTATTATGTCTATACCTTAAAAACGGACACGGTGTCATTATACTGGTGATCATTGAAATTGATAGGGTATGTATTGAAGTAGATATGTGGAAAAAAATAAAAATAAAATTTTCCGTTACAGACAAATTCTAGGAAACGTGCTTAACACATATATCAAGTCAGAATACTTATATAATTCGTTATCAGTTATCATTTGTTGTTCCATATCCTTATATAAAATTATACACGCATTAAGAAAACGACGTCAATGGAAAATTGTAGTGGAAGTATGAACATATTTGCACTGAATATAGTAGTACAATTAAATGATCCTGTCATGTCCTGGAATTCGGAACTGACGTTCTAGTTAGTACTCAGTTTTACAATCTGTTGTCAGTTATTATTCGCTGTTGCGTATACTTGTATGAAATTATTCTCACATTGAGAAAATGACCTCAAAAGAGAATCGTAGCGAAAATATCATGAAAATATTTGCATTGAATATCAATATTCGACAACCATTAAGTTTTATGTTAGTACTATCTTTATAATCCGTTATCAGTTATCACTTGCTGTTTCATATACTTGAAGTTATACACGCATAACAAAAATGATGGCAACAGAAAATCAGTGCTTACTTATAGTTTGTATAGTTTATATATTCTTACTTATTGACAAAAATAAAGTGCTTTGAAGTACAAGAAATGGGTGAGGGTGTTAGAGATAGTGAAGCAAACAAGGTTGATTTTTTGACAGCTTTAGGGAAAGCCACACTTCCATGAAAGCATAGAAAGCAGTCGGGCAAAATTATAACAGACACTGTTTGACAGGGTCTGTTCACGAGAGGTACTAGTAATGAAATGTGCAACAGACTCAAAGCATCTAGTACCAGCTTAAGCTGAATTATATTATACTTATGTAGTACAAATGGATGGATTCCATGATCACAGAGGACAAGAATATATGACAACACTTAAGCCAACTACAGGGATACAAGGGATACATGTACATTTTACAGACTTACAGACTGCTGAACTTGTTAGAGTAAAATCTATGAGAAGGTCCCCTCCCTGAATGCATAAAACACAAACAAGAGAAATAAAATATATAAGATAGCAGACTCGGTATGATCGCGTCTGTCCGTGAAAGGAAAAATAAAGTGTGCTACACTCCTCATGCTTAAGCGGAATTCTAACGTAATAGTACAATTAAATGATCCTGTCATGTCCAGGAATTCGGTAAGTGATGAAAACGTTCTGTGTACTAGCATTTCAGTTTATATGATTTATGACGGTTAGAGTTCTACGAATGCGGTTTAAATATCAATTCACTCATGTGTTGTAACACTTTAGTAACAGCAAACCATTTTATTAACAATAATGGTACATGTTTGTAGAATCGCCATACATTGTGTTACAGTTAAATGGATACCGCTATTTAGATTTTGAAATGAAATAAATGTCTTTTTGACTTGTAACTTAACAAGAGGGCCATGATGGCCCTATATTGCTCTCCTGTTTTCATTGCACTTAAGGGCGTCTTCAAGGTCACAGATTATAATAAAGATCAATCAAAAGAATTATGAGAAAATATAGTTGAAATTTTCTTAAAGTAACTTTGAATAAAATTATTCTCAAATCAGGCCAGTAGTTTCATACAAGAAAAATTAATTTTAAAGTTTTCTATATGGCCATGTAGGGATAATGAGCGTCTCCTGTGGGCCGCAATGTTTTTTGAGGAATCAAAATTATCTCAAGGAATTTGGTAGAAGGATCATTTGTGTAAAATTATTTTGAAAACGGACCAGTAGCTTTAGAGAAGAAGAATTTCAAAGTTTTCTATATAGCTATATAGGGAAAACAAGCCCCAACCCCTATCAGGGGCGATAACTACAGGACCCATGATGAGATCTGGCTGGTCCAAAAAAGGAACCACTATCTTGTAGGGATACAAGTTATGTGCAAGTTTAATTAAAATCAACTCATAAATGAAGTTGCTATTGTGCAGACAAGGTCAAAATAGCAAATTTTGACCCTTTCAGGGGCCATAACTCTGCAACCCATAATGGGATCCTGTTCAATAAAGGAACCGAGATCTTATAGTGACACAAGTTTTGTGCAAGTTTGATTAAATTCAAATCATAAATAAAACCACTATTGTGCAAGGTCAAAATAGCTAATTCTGGCCCTTTCAGGGGCCATCACTCTGGAACCCATAATGGAATCTAGCCAGTTCAAGAAAAGAACTGAGATCTAATTGTTATACAAATTGTGTGCAAGTTTGTTTAAAATCAATTAATAAATGAAGCTGCTATTGTGCAGACAATGTCAAAATAGCTAATTTTGGCCCTTTCAGTGGCCATAACTCTGCAACCCATTATGGGATCTGGCCGGTTCAAGAAAGGAACCGAGATCTTATAGTGATACAAGTTGTGTGCAAGTTTGGTTAAAATAAAATCATAAAATGAAACCACTATCCTGCAGACAAGAAATTGTTAACGGACGGACGGACGCACGCATGCACGGACTGGCGACGGACGACGGACGAAGGGCGATCACAAAAGCTCACCTTGTCACTATGTGACAGCTGAGCTAATAAAAAAGGAGAACAAAACATCCCTTACCTTTTAGACTTCCAGTAAACGGCAGTAAATTGTTACATATGTTTAAAATGTAACCATATATTCGTCTCTGCATTTTCGATACCGTTAAAATATACTATTGTTTGTACTTATTTGGATGTTTTGTGTTGTGAACATTGAATTGTGTGCTGCGGAATTAATGTCTGTTCTACAGTGGCAATTCGCAAACATAGCAGAAATAATGTTCCCACAGAAAAATACTTAAACGGTACCAGCTTGGTATAAAACTCAAATTATCAAAGTGATATACTTACAGAACTGCTTCTAGCCGCCCTTTCCTGAAATAATACATAAGTAAATACATAGATAATACTTTAATTAAAATATTTTCATTTCGATCTATGAAAGATAATTACATGGCGGTCAGTTCAAGACCAGGTGGAAACAGATTAACAGTCTATATTTTGATGACTGGGTACAAGTTATAATCCATTATAATGTATAAAGGATCTGACTTTCTGGATGGTCAGAAATTGGAAAGCATGACCATTAAAAAGGGCAAAAGAAGGTGACCGTGATTGGCAATATATCAATCAGTACACTCCGTGAAACACAAACGAGACATAAGTCCGTAGGCATCTTTGTCCACAAACGTTTTGTTTATTAAATTGTATTGAAAGCTTTTACTACAACTATAAAATATGCAGTCATCAAATTTCTGTTATATTGAACAATACATTTAAAAAAAAGTTGATACGCGGGTAAATCGACAATTTCTGCCACAGGTCTTCGTGAGATGAAGACAATTTTCTTGTCGTCCCTTCAAGGTATTCTCCGTACATAGAAACGCTATTTTGAAGTTTTACTATCCATGACATAAATTCTAAAGTCTCCGCTTGATTTACTGTTGAGACCTGAAAGGTTTCAGAACAAAAAGCTCTTCTGGTTACATAGTGTTTATGTGCTAGCACTTTCTTTAGCAAGAAAATTAGAAAAAAAGGTGGGAGCTGAACCTGAAAAATACTTCTGCACAGTCTGACTTTTGCGGATTGATGCATTGTCATGCAGGGACATTTTGCCTTTAAAACCTTTACTTGGTCGTGTATTTGGATAGATTTTTGAAAGCTGTATTTACTTCGTTTTTAGAGCATGCTTGTGATGGGGTTTCCCCTTTGCAAGGAATTTTTGCAACGGACCCACTAAAATAAAAAATAAATAGCAAACAAAACCTTCTTGGTACTTGTTCATTCCTTATGCAATGATTGGCCATGCCTGAATTTTACTTAGTTATTGTTAGTTATTTGTCTCTGGTGCTCAAAATAACAAACTCAAGCTTCGATCCAAGTGAGCACTTAGAAATTTTCTTACGACTACGATTGTTTTCATTTTTCAGAGTTTTTATTCTGTCGGTGTCTAAACGCTTGGACATTCGGTCTGGTGTTAACATAGGGGGCGGGGGGACCAACCTAGCACAAACTTTCTTCAATTTTAAACGATCAAACAGAATATAAAGGATTGTCCCTTCTGAAATGCATTTGGGAAATAGTTTTATCGACCATCTTATTTGACCATACCCCTAAAGGCAACAATGTTTTTCTCTGTAGCTACAGCCAAAAACAAATCCGTCTGGGTGGTTTCCGACGTTGAATCCCTTGAATTTTTATAACCCAATGAAAACATGTTCTTAACGTCCCTACAGAACTACCATGGATACGCACAGAAATCCGGGCTTTGAAGTAAGTCCTGATAAGGTTTTAATACAGCATTGAATTATAGCTAATTTTATATCAGTGTGCATGATTCAAAAATATTGTCATTGCATTTATTCGATAATTTACATGTATGTTGTGTAAAAATCCGTTATCAAATAAATGAAACCTCCATGTGGAAACCCATTTAGTGATTGAATTTATTGAATCACCTTCGCATAATAATTAGATTCAATGTGTTTAAACTGCGTAACAGTGACATAGTTTTGAAAAAGACTTGGCAAGTTAGTAGAACGACAAATTGTAACATACCTTAGTCACTGGTGGCCTAAGCTGAAAAAAGACACAAGAAATATTTATTAAATATGGTGGTTCGTGATAAACATCTAAGAACATGTTTGATTTCACGGGCATTTATAAATAGAATCAGACTAATACTTATTATACTGCATATAAAATCAGAGGAAAACTGCACTATTCATTACAACAAACTAAATATAGAATGCTGACAGAAAAGGAAGGTATGAACAAAATGATACATACTATCAATTCTAATCTCAGCCGGTCCTGCAATATTTCTCGCATAACTGGCTGAAATAAACAAAGTTATTCGATATCACTCCAACATTTATTTCCGACATTTTAAAAATTTACTTTTATATCACATAAATCAGGTCCTAATTAAGCTGTACACTTACGCAAACAACAAAAATTAACTTGAAGCGTATCCATATTTAACAAAAATGAAACTGGAGAATATATTACAAACGATTTCCTAACTGTATTCTCTAACATGTATATGAAGATAAATTCTCTGGATACAACAGCTCGACATAATTTATACATGGTAAATACAAAATGATCGGTAAATGTATAAAGTTAATGTGAAAGTACGTCCATTCTTTTAAAATAAGGCAGAACTCTCTTATCTTTCTTAGCACGTTTGGTAGTTGTTGGATGGGAAACATCATGGTTTCTAAAGCTAAAAGTATCAATTGACGCGAATAACTTTCATAAACACTGTAGGTTTGGAACATGGTGAGGATTACGAGTGCGGGATTGGGCGCAGTTAGCTATTGTAAACTCCCAGTGGTATTTTGCCATTGACCAATCCAAGGCAAGTGCCCACTGTATCCGTATTTTGTTTTTGGTTTTTCTTTGGATTTGTTGACCTCGTCTGTATGTTTTGTGTAGATGTCGTCTGTCTTTACATCTGTGGATACGCTGTCAGGGCCTGCCTTCTTGAAACGAGGCTATTCTTGCTGTATCTGTATTCTGGCCATTGGTGTAGAAGAAATGTCGTTTGAGAACGATAACCGGTGGACAAAGGATGGATGGTAGACAATAGGTAAATTATCCTTCATCTTTCTAAAACCCTAGATATGAGGATAAAAACATGCCATCACGGAACAAAAACGTTTCTGTTGTTATACATTTATCAAAACTAGCCATTACCAACAGTTAGATATACGTACCAGACATTTGCGGTCGGATATCAGTATTTTAGCTTTACTCTAAAAAAGAAACAAAACAAACATAATATCATCTGTGTCTATGACTGTCTCAAACTAAGAAGCTATTACGAAGTCTTGAACAAAATAAAACGAAAATTTGGATTTACATCTCTTTATGTATAACGTATAATGATATTATACATACAAAGTTAAGCTAAGATGGATGCTTTCTAGTTTAGTATTGTAAAGTTCCTTCTTTGAAATGGGAATGTACCCCATAAAATTCCATAATTCATATTTGAAAATGAACAGTGTTCTAAAGACATTTCTACGACCAGGTATATCATACCTGACTTTACTTACAAAGGTCGTAAGACTCCTTGTCATTGCAATTAGAACAATTATAAAACGTTTCCTAAAAAGAGATTGCGAACAAACTTATCTGTGACACACCACCTTATGTTTGGTAGTTAGCTCTTTACAGTTAGACAACTGGCACCAGACCAAAAAGAAAAAGAAACTATATATGCTATACCCTACATCTAGATATACTTTTAAAAAGGCAACTATACTAACCAATATCACTCGTGCATTTCTCACCAACAGCGCGCAGTTCGGTATATGGGCACTATGCACATTTACCAAGTGGTAATTTATCCTCCATCGTGCACCAGTCACATTGCCTGAATATTTCTTATGACAGAGACATTCCGTATGATTTATATTTTCATCAACGTTACAGAAAATATTTGAATGAACTTCCCTAATGAAGTTCCGGTCTTGATAACAAAATTATTCTGACTGGATGATATAGAAATGCATTATCTTTTAGAGTTTATTTAATGAGTGAATATTTCACAATATGTTTTTCCTTGTTTACATTTCGGTAACATGTGCACACAGCCGTGTCATCTAGACCGGAAGTTCATCAGTTTCAGAAGTTTGTCCAAATTTGTTCTGTAAAGTTGACGAAAGCATAAACTATGTAGAGTGTCTCTACGATAAAAGATATAACCACTTTTTCAACATGCAAAGTACCGTTAACCTAAATGCGCGTGGTTTTAGGTGAGAAATATGTTCTTGCAATGCGTTAGTACATTTCAAACTGGAGACTCCGTGATTATAGTATGTCATATCATATCTGCCAGGCAACTGAATTCTTCATTATACATGATGTAAATAAGCATGATATTAAATTGGCTGTACTATTCAATTTTGAGGACACTATCATCAAATTTCTGAGGAAATAGATACATACTATGTCTTTTTCGGTCCATGTGTCTTCAAACAAGAGTCTTTCCGCAATCTAAAATAAAAGAAGAATTTGTAACAGAGTCACCAACATCCCCCGCCTATGGACATTTTTCACAAAACATATTGCATGCCAGTACAACATCTTCTAAGTAATAGGGCAACATACTAACAATGTGTATAACTCATGCCTATATATGATATATTTCATGAGGACATTATGAAGTTTGGAAATGTCTGGAAATCTACAATAGATGAATGCTTTCAAATGCTTAATATCTGTACTTTACAGATTTAATTTGATTTTGTTTTTAAATTGGTTAGGAAAAAGAAAAAGAAATATAATGAAATATTTATCATATCAAAGGAAGGTAATTTAAATAAACAAATGAAATGCATGACATTTATGTGGTACTAAAAAAACTTGTGTATAAATTACACACCAGAAAAAAATATAATTTCTATTGTTGGTCAATGCAGAGCTGCACTACATACCCAACTAATGTTTTGCATATACCTATATTTTAGTATACCTTTAATTTATAACTTGTGCCTGGGTTTGCATTCTACAAGTCTACAATTCTTAATAACTTTTTTATATATCAGTACCAATCATTTTACTTAAAACATAATTTCATTTTCAAATTCATGGGACAACTGATATAAAAACGCATGTATTGTACTTTTTCATATAAAAAAGGGTAATTTCATTTACAAACCAAAAAAGAAAGTTACCTTGGGTTCCCGTGTGCTTGATCTTTGCACATGACACAGTTTCTTGTAATCATGGTGAATATTTGTGCCAAGTTATTGGAATACTAGTATACACCAAACTTACAGATCAGACAAAAATACCAAAAATGTTCTCCAAATGTGAGCTTGATATTGATCTTGCACAACTTAACTCATTATATGGAACATTTGTGAAAAGTAATTTCAAAATACCTTGATGAATGGCAGAGTTATGGACCGGACACGAAACGGACCCTGTTAACCTTGACCTTGGAGCTAGGGACCTGGGTCTTGCGCATGACAGGTTGTCTTATTATGATGAACATTTATACCAAGTTATTTCAAAATGGATGGCAGAGTTATTGTCCGGACACTAAGTTTGACGGACGGAAGGAAGGAAGGACGGCGCAGCCTATTTTTATGTCCCCATTTTTTTTCTTCGAAAAAGGCGGGAGACAAAAAATATGAACGAGCGCTTTGAATACATTTTGAATTTAATTTAACAAACAGAAAAACCAACTGTTTATCTATATATGAAGCTAATACCAAGTGGTGTTTGTTTACCTCCAATGCATAGTATGAAATTACACGACATGATAACAAAAGATTAACGAATGTTTTGTTTTTATATTCTAAACTTCATGAGCATCAAATATAATTATAAAAGCTTTCAATATTGGATTTAATCATTTAAGAGAAATCAATATTTTAAAAAGGTTCGAGTCCATCGAGGAATAATATTTCAAGCTGTAAAGTATTCTTTTTATTTTTGGCATGGAGCTGGTTATTTTGCCTCTTCAAATGTAGTCGTGTCTATTACAAGAAGCCGGGAAGCAGAATGTATCCAAGCGGCAGGGTGTAAGGAGTCCATCGATTGGTCACACCTACAGGCTCTGGTCCAATGGTCGTTTACGTTTTATGACAGTCTATTATTCATTCGAGGGTGTTTCACGAACAATAATATGACAAGTACACACCCTATTACCTGATGTCCACCACGCCGAGGGGTGCGGCTGCCACAGAGGTCAGAAATCAATAACGATGAGTAGTGGTGTTAGTCTTTTGAGCTGTATTTTTTCATTTCGACTTTCCATGAAAATATTCTGGTGCAAGCATACGTGTAAATGCCTTAACATATTATATAATTAATCCTGGTGATCAACTTTGCGAAATAAAGAAGAATTCAGCTGCTAAAATTGGACATTTATTAAAATTGATGCGAAAATCATATTTAACGGCCCCATTCGAAGTGTTTACAAAATATTTTGATCGGATTTACCTCACAGTCAAACGATCAATCATCTGGGGATAATCCTGGAAAGTTTCAAGTCTGTACGTACGTCTACACCGACGTTCTGACCGTCCAAAGGGACCCGGGTATAGTCACGCATGATAAACTTTGCCGCAGAGGGCATTTTTAAATGATGCCCATCCCGCCGAGGAGTCAAAATATAGGATACCGTTTACGGCAGAGGGAAATTTGGTGTAAAAACGTCTATTTTGGCTGTTTGTTTCGCTTTTAAGACTTGGGAGGTCATGGAATCATTTGCAGTATGCTTCGTTTATACTTATGTTTAATAATGGGCGATTTTCAATGGCGAACACCGCTGTAACACAGTGTTAATCAGTCTAGATTGAACTTCTATCTTTCTCCAACGTTGCATACTATCTGCTACATGGATAGATTGGTTCTGCTGCTGTAAATTTCATTTTGTAAATTCATTTTTGTTTCAGTTTCTTTTATGATGAAATATACAGAAATAATGATATCTTAAGTCCTGGTAGTTGGGTCCTTGCAGGATTCAGTGTTGAAGTTACGGTTAATATTAGATATTTAATCGTTTTGCATCTATTATATATTATTATTGGAATGCTGGATATAGGACAAAAACATATACTGACGTGATTCCAAACGAAGGTGAAATACTTATTTCTAGCGACCAGCGTGCGAGCATTTATCGAAGTTACCGGGCAAAATATCAAAATACATTTTTAAAGTTGTCGAGAGAGATCGATCAGAATGAAATCGTCATTTCAGATATTAACTTGGTAATAACAGGTGGTTTAGTTATTTCCATTGCATTTTGACATATCTCTCTTGACATGACAATTAACTAAATGGTCAATCACTCCAGTGTTAACTTCAAAATCATTGTTACAGTAATAACACATGTATTTCATCTTTGGGTCTGAAATTGAATACAAGATAAATTGTTTAGAACATTTCTGTAAACGATTAATAAATATCAGCTTTATTTAGAACCGATCACTTGACTTATGCCACTGACAACAAACTATTATATTTAAGTTTTCTAGCCTAACTGATGTTTTATGTAGAACACAGTAGCCTCTTAGTATGAAAGCTTGATAATGCAAAACAATTTGATATTTCAACACTGAATCTATCAAGAACGCAAGTACCAGGACTTAGGATTTCATTGCTGGCAGAAAATGTCTGTATATTATGGTAAAAAAGAAACAAGAATGATTTTACAAAACGATTACTTTCAGTGGCAAAACAACACTATACATGTACAGTATCAGATTGTATGCAACGTAGGATATATATATATAAATACAATCTAGACTGATTGCAAAACGATTTATCATTTAATATAAACCGTAAATTCAACACTGAATCCAGCAAGAACGCAAGTACCGATACCAGCAGGACTTACAATATCATTATTTCTGTTTATTTCATGATAAAAGAAATTGAAACAAAAATGAGTTAACAAAATGAGAACTTATAGTAGCAAAACAACGTCGGAGATAGATAGAAGTTCAATCTAGACTGATTAACACCGTGTTACGGCGGTGTTCGCCATTGAAAATCGCCCATTATTAAACAAAGTATAAACAATGCATGCTGCAAATAATTCCGTGATCTCCCAGGTCTCAAAAGCAAAACAAACTGCCAAAAATAGACGTTTTTACACCAAATTTCCCTCTGTTGTAAACGATATCCTATATTTTGACTCCTCGGCGGGATGGGCATCATTTAAAAATGCCCTCTGCGGTAAAGTTTATCATACGTGATAGTAGTATAGGCGTCTCTTTGGCCTCACGACTGCGCATGCGTGAGAATGACGTCATGCGCGGCGGCCATTTTGAATTTTATTTTTAGAATGACATCATCTTTCTATTTTAAGAATGACCTCACTCTGCTATTTATATCTCCCGGAAGTATATAGAGCTGACTTATATACCTATCTAGGGCGTGTTCGCGCACATTGAGGGTCAGGTACTCAGCCCTAGACGGGGAGATAACATGAAAACAAAAACTATATATTAATAATGTTTAATTAATAATTATATAGATTTATCTATAACGTAATATACATTGTATGGCAAACAAAGAACTTATTAATGAAAATATTTATTCCATTTAAACTAAAACCATTAAGCTTTATTTAAGATAGCTACGTTAGAAATAACGTTAACTGAAAATAAAGTATTACATTTTTGCTTACGATGTTTCCTCCTTGGCGTCCACTGACAAAATGACTGCAATCATAAGCGTATTATTCCTAAATGCGCATGCTCGGACCTATTTTTCATAATGACTTCATAAGCTTTATTTAGATAAGGTCATGAGTGCATCAAACGTGATCATGGTCAGAATGTCTCGCGTGTGTTGATTTAAGGCCGGATAGACGGACAATAAAAAGTAAACATGTCAAATTTAATCCCTTTAAAGTCGCCACAACGTCTGGCGTGTATTTATTTAAGAGCGGATGCGTTAACAATAGCCTATTCAACTGTCAAATTTAATCCCTTTAAAGTCGCCACAATGTCTGGCTTATGTTGATTTATGGACGGATGCATTAACAAAGGCCTATTGATCTGTCCAAGTTAATCCGTGTATTGAGTACGGGAAGGGAGGTGACATCAGGTCTGGGTCGCATATGGACCGAAGAGCCTCTTTCATACCATCAATGATATGATGTTAAAGAACATTTTTCTTAAACAATTGCCAACATTTTTAATGACCATCCAGAGTGTTAGAACCAGTAAAGGGCTTTTTAAGAAGGTTGTAAAATCATCAAAATAAGACGTTTTAGGGTCCATTTTTACATTTTGGGTATCTGACATTTTTGAAAAGCCTATAGGGTGCACTTTACTATAAACTAGGTGCCAACCGGAAATGAAGTCATTAAAATTTCAAAGTCATCGTACAGACTCGGGACCGGTACCGTTAGAAAGATCTTTTCGAGTAGGTTCAGAAAATATGTACAATTTGGGGTCTATCTCTATCCGTTTTCCAGATATTGAGGTTTAAACCAGAATCATTCATCCGGAAACACCCGGCTTCATGCCTTTATTATTTAAGATAACCTAGGCATGTTGGGTATCTAACCGAAGGTCTTGACTAGTACTATAAGTTGGTGCACTCAAACCGGAAGTGAAATCAATCACGCGTAAAATTCACATTTTCTGCGCGTTCCTAGACTCGAACCTGGTCAAGTAAGGTAGCATTGGAAAGGTCTTTACAAGACGATTCGACACACACACAC